>NC_091347.1:1308876-1398876 GCF_038502225.1 Cherax quadricarinatus | reverse complement strand
TTCGAGAGAGAGGATTCATAATGATTGCTCGAGCCTTGGGAGTGCAATTGCTATGGTTCAACATGCCACACTGCTGGTAGGCTTACCTCCTCGCTTTTATACTTCATGTAGATTACGCTTATAGGCTTATTTAGTTAGGCCTAGGTGTGCACGTGGTTGACACACCTCCCCATAACTGTACTTAGCTTCTTCATACTGAAAACCCTCAACTAATATATTATATAACTTTCTTTCACAGGTTACAAGTGGTGACTGTACCCACTGTTTACAAGTGGTGACTGTACCCACTGTTTACAAGTGGTGACTGTACCCACTGGTTACAAGTGGTGACTGTACCCACTGTTTACAAGTGGTGACTGTACCCACTGTTTACAAGTGGTGACTGTACCCACTGGTTACAAGTGGTGACTGTACCCACTGTTTACAAGTGGTGACTGTACCCACTGTTTACAAGTGGTGACTGTACCCACTGTTTACAAGTGGTGACTGTACCCACTGTTTACAAGTGGTGACTGTACCCAGTGTTTACAAGTGGTGACTGTACCCACTGTTTACAAGTGGTGACTGTACCCACTGTTTACAAGTGGTGACTGTACCCACTGTTTACAAGTGGTGACTGTACCCACAGGTTACATGTGGTTACTGTACCCACTGGTTACAAGTGGTGACTGTACCCACAGGTTACATGTGGTTACTGTACCCACTGGTTACAAGTGGTGACTGTACCCACAGGTTACATGTGGTTACTGTACCCACTGGTTACAAGTGGTGACTGTACCCACAGGTTACATGTGGTTACTGTAACCACTGATTACAACAAGTGGTATCTGTATCCACTGTTTATAAGTGATATATGTACTTACTAGTTACATCAAACACATTTGTGCTTGAAGCAAGGTGTTGCGGTGGTCAGGTTAATGACCGATCCATATTGAGCAATCATCACCCGTTAGGATAAATGAATTTGACACGCATCACTACCCTCAGGAATATGATACTTAGACTATCATCGTCGTGCTTTATGTTATCCAGTATTGTGTTAGTGTGTGTGTGTTGTGATGTGAACACAATGAAAGGTCACTGTTTACATGAAGTAAGGAAGACATTGAGATTACAAGCTTGTTAGGTACACCTCGTCTTCTCATGGTAAATAACAATTGTTTAGTGTCCAAGGAATGAGACCATAAGAGTATCGTATATGTTCATCCTACCTCCCTTACATTCCCCGTCTATGTAACTTAGATATCGGCTTTTATGTATACTTCTATTTAGGATATTTAACGGTAAAGCAACCTACCCTAACTTTTTTTTAGCCCCAGTATTGTTGCAATGATTGGGAACAACTGGCAGCATAGATCGTTCAGCGAGACAGGAGGGTAAACGTATTATGTTGGGTATGGTAGTGTTTATCCTCAGTATTTTAAGTAATGTTGGATATGATAGTGTCTACCTGGAGGGTATTCCGGGGATCAACACCCCCACGGCCCGGTCCATGACCAGGCCTCCTGGTGGATCAGGGCCTGATCAACGAAGCTTTTACTGCTGGCCGCTCGTAGTCCAACGTGCGAACCCCAGGCCGGCTGATCCGGTGCTGACTTTAGGTATCTGTCCAGTTCCCTCTTGAAGACAGCCAGGGGTCTATTGGTAATTCCTCTTATGCATGGTGGGAGGCTGTTGAACAGTGTTGGGCCCCTGACACTTATTGTGTTTTCTCTTAGTGTACTAATGGCGCCCCTACTTTTCATTGGGGGTATGTTGCATCGTCTGCCAAGTCTTTTGCTTTCGTAGGGAGTGATTTTTGTATGCAGATTAGGGACCAGTCCCCCCAGGATCTTCCAGGTGTAGATTATGATGTATCTCGCCTGCGCTCCAGTGAGTACAAGTCAAGTGCTTCCAGGCGTTCCCAGTAGTTAAGGTGTTTGATGGAACTTATATGTGCAGTAAAGCTTCTCTGTACATTCTCTAGATCTGCAATTTCACCTGCCTTGAATGGAGATGTTAATGCACAGCAGTATTCCAGCCTAGAGAGAAGTGATTTAAGAAGGATCATCATTGGCTTGGCACCTCTTGTCTTGACTGTTCTCGTTATCCATCCTCTCAGTTTCCTCGCAGATATGATAGTGGCACTATTGTGATCCTTGAAGGTGAGATCCTCAGACATTACCACTCCCAGGTCCTTTACATTACTTTTTCGCTCTATTGTGTGATTAGAGTTTGTAGTATACTCAGTCCTAGCTATTATTTCCTCCAGTTTTCAATAACGGAGTAGTTGGAATTTGTCGTCATTGAACATTATATTGTTCTCCGTTGCCCATTGGAAAACTTGGTTCATATCTTCTGGGAGATTTGCCGTGTCCTCAGTGGATGCCACTCTCATGTAGATCCTATTATCGTCTGTAAAGGATAATACGGTGCTATGGTTTACATCTCTGTCTTTGTCTGATATGAAGCTGAGGAACATGATAGGGGCAAGTACTGTGCCTTGTAGAACAGAGCTCTTCACTATGGCTGCTTCCGATTTAACTCTGTTTACCACTACTCTTTGTGTTCGATTGGTTAGAAAGTTGAAGGTCCATCTGCCTACTTTACCAGTTATTCCTTTAGCACGCATTTTGTGTACTATTACACCATGATGGCACTTGACAAAGGCTTTTGCAAAACTGTGTATACTACAACTGCATTCTGTTTATTTTCCAGTGCATCCAAGACCATATCATAGTGGTCCAGTAGTTGCGAGAGGCAGGAGCGACCTGCCCTGAACCCATGTTGCCCTTGAGTGTGCAATTGTTGGGAGTCCAGGTGGTTTGCAATCCTACTTGTTAGAATTCTTTGAAAGATTTTTATGATGTGGGACGTTGAAGCTATTGGTCTATAGTTCTTAGCTAATGCTTTGCTGCCACCTTTATGGAGTGGGGCTATATCTGTTGTTTTTAGTGAATGGAATTTCACCTGTGTCTATGCTTCTCCATAGCATACATAGGGCCCGTGAGAGGGGTTTCTTAAAGTTCTTAATGAACACAGAGTTCCACGAGTCTGGGCCTGGGGCTGAGTGCATGGGCATGTTGTCAATGGCATGCATTGACAAGGTTTTAAGGCTCATTCATGAAGAAATTGTTTGGATTGTCTATCTTTAGACTGATAAGTGGCTCGCTGAACACAGAGCCATATTGAGATTTCAGTATCTCACTCATTTCTTTGTTGTCATCTGTGTAGGATCCGTCTTGTCTGAGCAGGCGCCCTATACTTGATGTGGTTTTTGCCTTGTTTGTGGCATATGAAAATAAATATTTCGAATTTCTTTCAATTTCACTAATTGCTTTTAGCTCCTCTTGTCTCTCCTGGATCCTGTATGAGTCCTTTAACTTAAGCTCAATATTTTCCACTTCCCTTGTTAGCGCTTCCTTCCGTGTTTCAGATAATCTGGCATTCTTGAGGAGCTCAGTGATTCTTCACCTTCTCCTGTAGAGGGAGCGTCTCCAGTTTACTTCTTCTCTTCTTTTTTCTTAGGGGAATATGCCCTGAACATACTTCAGCTACCAGAAAGTTGATCTTTTCAAAGCACTGGTTAGGATCCATGTTATTTACGATATCTTCCCAACATGTTTCATTTAGGACATAGTTTACCTGATCCCAGTTGATGTTCTTGTTGTTGAAGTTGAATTTGGTGAAGGTACCCTCATAGCTGTATGCGTTTTGCTGATCAGGGCCCCTGTGCATGTAAGTCTCGACTTCGATTAAAGTGTGATCAGAATTAATTGTTTTTTATATTATGTTTCCTACCAGGTCCTCATTATTTGTGAAAATAAGGTCCAGTGTGTTCTCCAGTCTTGCTGGCTCCATTATCTGCTGACTTAGGGTGTGTTTATTGCAGAAATTCGGCAGCTCATGTGTGTGTGACTTTTCATCTGAGCTTCTTCCAGGCATTATTGCTGCTACGACATTATTTGCCACATTCTTCCATTTTGTATGTCTTAGATTCAAGTCACCAAGCAGTAAGATGTTTAGGGATGGGGCTGGATAGGACTAGTGTTTACCCGCAGTACCATAGGTAATGTTGGGTATGACTGGGTAGTGTTTACCTTCAGTAGTGTAGGTAATGTTGGGTATGACAGGGTAGTGTTTACCTTCAGTAGTGTAGGTAATGTTGGGTATGACAGGGTAGTGTTTACCTTCAGTAGTGTAGGTAATGTTGGGTATGACAGGGTAGTGTTTACCTTCAGTAGTGTAGGTAATGTTGGGTATGACAGGGTAGTGTTTACCTTCAGTAGTGTAGGTAATGTTGGGTATGACAGGGTAGTGTTTACCTTCAGTAGTGTAGGTAATGTTGGGTATGACAGGGTAGTGTTTACCTTCAGTAGTGTAGGTAAAGTTGGGTATGACAGGGTAGTGTTTACCTTCAGTAGTGTAGGTAATGTTGGGTATGACAGGGTAGTGTTTACCTTCAGTAGTGTAGGTAATGTTGGGTATGACAGGGTAGTGTTTACCTTCAGTAGTGTAGGTAATGTTGGGTATGACTGGGTAGTGTTTACCTTCAGTAGTGTAGGTAATGTTGGGTATGACAGGGTAGTGTTTACCTTCAGTAGTGTAGGTAAAGTTGGGTATGACTGGGTAGTGTTTACCTTCAGTAGTGTAGGTAATGTTGGGTATGACAGGGTAGTGTTTACCTTCAGTAGTGTAGGTAATGTTGGGTATGACTGGGTAGTGTTTACCTTCAGTAGTGTAGGTAATGTTGGGTATGACTGGGTAGTGTTTACCTTCAGTAGTGTAGGTAATGTTGGGTATGACAGGGTAGTGTTTACCTTCAGTAGTGTAGGTAATGTTGGGTATGACAGGGTAGTGTTTACCTTCAGTACTGTAGGTAATGTTGGGTATGACAGGGTAGTGTTTACCTTCAGTACTGTAGGTAATGTTGGGTATGACAGGGTAGTGTTTACCTTCAGTACTGTAGGTAATGTTGGGTATGACAGGGTAGTATTTATCTTCATTACTGTACTGTGGCGTGTGTGGGACGGCTTCCCCACCTGTCTACACAACTTTCCCTTCACACAAACAGGACTGTAAGGTGTGGTGAGGGAGGATTAACAACACAATCTAACACCACCAGTGATAATCGCACAGAATAGAACGTTTCCTGCTTAGCCTCAGGAATACCGTTGCCAGACGTGTCTCGGATCTTTCTTAATCTTCTTATTTATAATCAAATATACTCTTGTATACATTTTGGTAGAATAACCTAACCTTACATGACCCAATCTATGCTAACCTAACCTGTCCCAACCTATCGTAACCTAAACTAACATGACCCAACCTATGCTAACCTAACCTAACCTAACCTAACATGACCCAACCTATGCTAACCTAACCTAACCTAACCTAACCTAACCTAACCTGTCCCAACCTATCGTAACCTAAACTAACCTGACCAAACCTATGCTAACCTAACCTAACCTGACCCAACCTATCCTAACCTAACCTAACCTGACCCAACCTATCCTAACCTAACCTAACCCAACCTATCCTAACCTAACCTAACCTAACCTAACCAGACCCAACCTATCCTAATCTAACCTAACCCAACCTATCCTAACTTAACCTATCCTAACCTAACCTAACCTACCCAACCTATCCTAATCAAACCTAACATGACACAACCTATCCTAACCTAAACCGAAATATAAGGACGTAAACGAAAATAAGGAATAAGTATGTGTAGAGTTATAGCAAACGTTAATAAATGAACGTTGTCAAGTGAAGATAAGTTGAGCCGCGGCTCTGACGTTAGTGCTGTCCAAGTAACCTTTACTGTGTCCACATGACGGAATATACTGTTGGACGATCACCAGTGTACTGTTGGACGATCACCAGTGTACTGTTGGACGATCACCAGTGTACTGTTGGACGATCACCAGTGTACTGTTGGACGATCACCAGTGTACTGTTGGACGATCACCAGTGTACTGTTGGACGATCACCAGTGTACTGTTGGACGATCACCAGTGTACTGTTGGACGATCACCAGTGTACTGTTGGACGATCACCAGTGTACTGTTGGACGATCACCAGTGTACTGTTGGACGATCACCAGTGTACTGTTGGACGATCACCAGTGTACTGTTGGACGATCACCAGTGTACTGTTGGACGATCACCAGTGTACTGTTGGACGATCACCAGTGTACTGTTGGACGATCACCAGTGTACTGTTGGACGATCACCAGTGTACTGTTGGACGATCACCAGTGTACTGTTGGACGATCACCAGTGTACTGTTGGACGATCACCAGTGTACTGTTGGACGATCACCAGTGTACTGTTGGACGATCACCAGTGTACTGTTGGACGATCACCAGTGTACTGTTGAATGATCACCAGTGTACTGTTGGACGATCACCAGTGTACTGTTGAATGATCACCAGTGTACTGTTGGACGATCACCAGTGTACTGTTGAATGATCACCAGTGTACTGTTGAAAGATCACCAGTGTACTGTTGGACGATCACCAGTGTACTGTTGGACGATCACCAGTGTACTGTTGGACGATCACCAATGTACTGTTGAATGATCACCAGTGTACTGTTGGACGATCACCAGTATACTGTTGGACGATCATCAATGTATTGTTGAGCGATCACCAGTGTACTGATGGACGATCACCAGTATACTGTTGGAGGATCACCAGTGTACTGTTGGACGATCATCAATGTATTGTTGAGCGATCACAAGTGTACTGTTGGACGATCACCAGTGTACTGTTGGACGATCACCAGTGTACTGTTGGACGATCATCAATGTATTGTTGAGCGATCACAAGTGTACTGTTGGACGATCACCAGTGTACTGTTGGACGATCACCAGTGTACTGTTGGACGATCATCAACGTACTGTTGAACGATATCAATGTACTGTTGAATGATCATCAATGTACTGTTGGACGATCACCAGTGTACTGTTGGAGGATCACCAGTGTACTGTTGGAGGATCACCAGTGTACTGTTAGACGATCACCAGTGTACTGTTGGACGATAACCAGTGTACTGTTGGACGATCACCAGTGTACTGTTGGACGATCACCAGTGTACTGTTGGACGATCACCAGTGTACTGTTGGACGATCACCAGTGTACTGTTGGGCGATCACCAGTGTACCGTTGGACGATCATCAATGTACTGTTGAACGATCATCAATGTACTGTTGAACGATCATCAGTGTATGTTGAACGATCATCAATGTACTGTTGGACGATCATCAATGTACTGTTGAACGATCATCAATGTACCGTTGAACGATCACCAGTGTACTGTTGGACGATCATCAATGTACTGTTGGACGATCATCAATGTACTGTTGAACGATCATCAATGTACCGTTGAACGATCACCAGTGTACTGTTGGACGATCACCAGTGTACTGTTGGACGATCACCAGTGTACTGTTGGACGATCACCAGTGTACTGTTGAACGATCATCAATGTACTGTTGAACGATCATCAATGTACTGTTGAACGATCATCAATGTACTGTTGAACGATCATCAATGTATTGTTGGACAATCATCAGTGTATTGTTGGACGATCACCAGTGTACTGTTGGACGATCACCAGTGTACTGTTGGACAATCACCAGTGTACTGTTGGAGGATCACCAGTGTACTCTTGGAGGATCACCAGTGTACCGTTGGAGGATCACCAGTGTACTGTTGGAGGATCACCAGTGTACTGCTGGACGATCACCAGTGTACTGTTGGACGATCACCAGTGTACTGTTGGACGATCACCAGTGTACCGTTGGAGGATCACCAGTGTACTGTTGGACGATCACCAGTGTACTGTTGGACGATCACCAGTGTACTGTTGGAGGATCACCAGTGTACTGTTGGACGATCACCAGTGTACTGTTGGATGATCACCAGTGTACTGTTGGACGATCACCAGTGTACTGTTGGAGGATCACCAGTGTACTGTTGGAGGAACACCAGTATGCTGTTGGAGGAACACCAGTATACTGTTTGAGCAACGCCAGTATACTGTTGTAGGGACACCAATATACTGTTGGGGAACACCAGTATACTGTTGGAGGAACAGCAGTATACTGTTGGAGAAACACCAGTATACTGTTGTATAGACACCAGTATACTGTTGGGGAACACCAGTATGCTGTTGGAGGAACAACATCATATTGTTGTAGGGACACCAGTATACTGTTGTAGGGACACCGGTATACTGTTGGGGGATACACATACACAATACCGGTATACTGTTGGGGGAACACCAGTATGCTGTTGGAGGAACACCAGTATGCTGTTGTAGGAACACCAGTATACTGTTGTAGGGACACCGGTATACTGTTGTAGGAACACCAGTATACTGGTGTAGGAACACCAGTATACTGGTGTAGGAACACTAGTATGCTGTTGGAGGAACACCAGTATGCTGTTGTAGGAACACCGGTATACTGTTGTAGGAACACCAGTATACTGGTGTAGGAACACCAGTATACTGGTGTAGGAACACCGGTATACTGTTGTAGGAACACCAGTATACTGTTGGTAAAGCACACTGTATGGTCATCATGGTCACTGCTACACAACACACAGTGTATGGTCATCATGGTCACTGCTACACAACACACAGTGTATGGTCAACATGGTCAGCGTTTAGTATCCACGACATTTAACACCCTCACCGCACTTTTAGAGGGGATGGTGCAGTAACAGGGTGTTGCCCACCTATCAAAACAGGAGCAGCAGCAGGAGCAGCAGCAGGAGCAACAGCAGGAGCAGCAGCAGAAGCAACAGCAGCAGGAGCAGGAGTAGCAACAGCAGCAGCAGCAGCAGCAGGCGTAGCAGCAGAATTAGCAACAGCAGGAGTAGCAACAGGAGTAGCAGCAGCAACAGCAGCAGCAGGAGTAGGATTAGGAGTAAGAGGAGGAGGAAGAGGAAGAGGAGGAGGAGGCGGCGGCGACGGCGCCAGGCACACCGAGCAAGGATGAGGCAGCAGTTCCTGACGGCGGCTCCAACACTGTAAATCCCCATTGGATGGAAGGTGTGGTGACGACCTGCAGACTCTAGCAATCCTGGCACCACACTCTAGCAGCCCTGGCACCACAGGCACTAGCAACCCTGGCACCACACTGCAGCAGCCCTGGCACAACAGGCACTAACAACCCTGGCACCACACTGCAGCAACCCTGGCACCACAGGCACTAGCAACCCTGGCACCACACTCTAACAGCCCTGGTACCACAGGCACTAGCAACCCTGGCACCACACTCCAGCAGCCCTAGCACCACAGGCACTAGTAACCCTGGCACCACCCTCTAGCAACCCTGGCATCACATACTAGTAACTTGGAAAATCCTAGAGGGACTAGTCCTAAATCTACATACGATGATCACTTCCTTCGACAGCAAAAGACTTGGCAGGAGATGCAACATTCCCCCAATGAAAAGCAGGGGAACCACAAGAACGCTAAGAGACAATACAATAAGTGTCAGGGGCCCAAGACTGTTCAACTCCCTGTCTATTGGTGATTACCAATAGACCCCTGGCTGACTCCAAGAAGGCGCTGGACAGGTACCTAAAGTCAGTACGTGACCAGCCGGACTGTGGTTCGTACGTCGGTTTACGTGCGGCCAGCAGTAACAGACTGGTTGATCAGGCTCTGATCCACCGCGAGGTCTGGTGTTACAAAAAACGCGATTCTAAAAGCTTAGAGATCTCCAGTGAATACTAGAAAGGACTGCCCTTCTAGCATCCAGCCTGTTACTGGGTTTTCGTAACAAGTAGTCAGTATCCTTGTCCAATTATCCATTGAAATTCAGTATGGTTCAATAGTGCTTTAGGATTACAACTGGTAGGCTACTAACTAGAGAAATTAAAATTTAATAAATTTATTAAGTCTATAAGTTGTCTAGAGGTATATTATCAAATTAAATTAATTACAGCAATCAAAATAAAATCAATCTCTCGAGTTCAATATTATTGTGCTGAAAGCACATATCACATTTATAATTCTTAAGTACCGTCAGGTACATTAACATTTAATAAGATATTACAAATATGTACAAGTGTGTGTATGCGTGTAAGTGCTCTTAAGTAGTTAGCTATGTCTCAAGACTCGAATAAGACTTAAACAAGTGACTGACAAAGTCCTCAAATAAACTAACTTCTTGACCGACTGGCAACTCGAACAGTCTGCTTGAACAACAAAGAATGCTAAGCCCAATAGCAATGCAATATCAAGCGACTGCGACACAGAATCAGGAACTGGGAAATAATATAACGACACTAAGTAGGGACCATCTGCAGATCCTCCACAAAAGTTACAAAACTCCCATAATACTGAATCTTCGTTCAGCATAGGAAAACTCGACTGTGACAATGCACAGAAACCAGTACAAAATTAGGTCAGAAGCTATAGCTAAGGACCTGAGATGTTCAGAGTGTCTAAGTGACACACAACCTCAGTACGACGTCGAAAATCACTAAGTCTATACAATGTTCTGTGAACAAAGTTCTACAGAACTAACAAGAATAATGAGACAGACAATCTGTCCAACCAGCAAGCGAGTCTCCAGCAGACTGTCAGACAGACAATCTGTCCAACCACCAAGCGAGTCTCCAGCAGACTGACTACTTCACGAGAGGTGAAGACACCCCCCCCTCGATCACGTGATAGCTACGTGGACAACTGCAGCTCAGAAGCCGGCAGTATAACGAGCGACAAGCGATAATTACAGTAGTTTGACAATCAAGACTAACTGAGCACATTTTATATACATCCTAACAACATAAGCTAAATAACAATATAAAAGTCAAATAATAATATAAAGTCATACATTTACGATTTAGCTATTATCGCAAATATAAGCAATATAAAATTATATGAAAAGATAATATACATTACATATACATAATAATCATTGTAACCCATTCAGGGGTTGCAACACCCCCCCCAACACGACAGAGGGTCACACTAGGAGTTGCATGAATGTCTATTACATTATTTCTGGTTACTCATATCAATAAAATATTAATCAGAGTCTCTCTTGTGCCAAGCACCTCTACAATTTCACAGCGTCCGTCACTAGGATATGTCCCTAGTACTAGGCAGTACACAGTATCGTATTTCTGCATACTCGTGGTTATATACATCAGTGTAGAGACAGGATAGCGCTGACAAGGAGGGCACGTTGAGGCTCGATCATAGTAGAGGAGACTGCATTCCACTCTTAAGTAGTGGTTGTGGAATGCGAGGCAGTATGAACATCTGAGTATGAAACAGCTTAAGGTGTGTAGTGAGGGGGGGGTCTGCGACAGGACAGTGTTGCGTCACGCAGTACATCACCCGCACCACACTACTCACTCAACACTCAGCTTGTCTCCTCCTCACACAACATTACTGTGAATATATAAATAAAATAATTAGACATGACATGAGTATATATAGTTAATATGGGCTGGAGGGATTAAGTTACTTTACTGAATTTGACATAGCAAGTAACAAAAGGTATTTGGGCATAAAATTACGTTAATTTAATGTAATTGATAATTATTAAGGACGAGACAGAGCGTCAGCAATTACATTACAATGACCACTTATGTGTTTTATACTAATAGAATAAGGTTGGATTCTGAGGGCCCACCTCATGATCCTAGCATTTTTACTTTTCATGGTATTTATGTAGGTGAGTGGATTGTGGTCAGAAAAAACGTTAATTTTAAATGGGGAAGTGCCCAAATACACGTCAAAATGTTCCAAGGACACCACAAGAGCTAGAGCCTCTTTCTCAATAATGGCATAATTTTTCTGGTATCGTTTAAGCTTAGATGAATAGTAACATATAGGATGGAGAATATCAGTGGATGTTGACTGTTGGAGCAGCACAGCACCCACTGCATAGCCACTCGCATCTATATGTAAAAAGAAGGGAAGATTGAAATTAGGACTTTTCAACACAGGAGCAGAGGAGAGCAAACGTTTCAACCTTTTGAACGAGTCTGAACAATCTCTAGTCCAGGTGAACTGAACTTTGCTACTAGTAAGCTCAGTAAGAGGAGCTGCAATCTGAGAAAAGTTTGGACAGAACCTGCGATAATATCCTGCCATACCCAGGAATCTCTGTACTCCTTTCCTATCCTGTGGCACTGGAAATTCAGAAATTGCACGAACCTTAGCCTCAATAGGAGCAACCTCACCTTGGCCGATACAAAAGCCTAGATAGGTAATCTTGGCTTGACCAAAACTACATTTAGCTAAGTTGACAGTGAAGTTGTAGTGCGCCAGTCTCTCAAACAATGCTCTGAGACGCGTCAAGTGCTGTTCCCACTCGTCACTGTACACCATTAATCGTCAAGATAGGCTTCTACTCCTTCTAAGTTGTGGGTCAACTCATTCATTATACGTTGGAATGAAGAAGCCGCGTTACATAGGCCGAAGGGGGTGACGAGGTAGTTAAACAATCCATCTTGAACAGTAAAAGCAGATATTTCTTGAGCACGTTCAGTAAGCGGGACTTGATAATAGCCTCGTAAGAGATCTAAACGGCTGACAAACTGGGCTCCCGACACACGATCAATAAGGTCGTCAATGCGAGGTAGAGGATAACCATCAGGCAAGGTGACAGAGTTCACTTTCCTGTAATCAGTGCACATTCATTCGTCTCTCAGCCCTTGAGTAGAGAGGACGTGTGCTGCTGCTACCCCCTGGTGTTGACTGGGTGCAGTAATATTTTCACAACATGGCGCAGGCTTGTCGCCGGAGAGTCAATACAGTCTGTATTGAATTAACCAGTGGAGCTATCACTGGGCCGTCTATGGAGCTACTTCTACCAGCAATAATTAGAGACACCTACGGCGTAGCTACTGAAGAGATTTGTGGACTTGCCTTGAATGGCACGAAGAGGATATTTCTTAAATTCAATTCGACGAGTATGTATGAGACAGTGGTTAACAAGTTTCAGGAAGTGGCCATACCTGTGAATCATGCTGTCACGGTGAGGATGCATGATGTATCAAGTTACTTCACTTGGGTGAAGATCAGGAATGTGCCATTTGAGGCGGATGCATCTGACATAAGGTTTGCCATGAGTAAATATGGGACGGTACACACGGTTACTGCCGGAAGATGGTCAGCTGGTACGTATATGGGAATACCTGAGGGTACGTACTCTGCAAAGATGACGATACGACATCCTATACCGTCGTATGTGGTGATGGAAGAATTCAGAACTCAGGTATTTGTGACATACGCAGGGCAACGACGCACTTGTCGTTTGTGTGGGTCGTATGAACACCTGGCAGCGCAATGTGGTAGAGGACGTGGAGACAACGACCTGCAACAACGAAGAAACATAGAGGTGAGGAGAGTGGAGCAAGAACAGCCTTTTTCGACACTGACTCCGCAGAGTGCGTCATGGAGTGAGGAGGTTGAGAAGGCAGAGAAGATGGCAGGTGCTACGAGTGGGGGGGACTCCCCTTCCTTGGACGTGGTTCAGGCATTGGAGGAGATCATCGCAGAAGTGCATGATAGCAAGGAGGAAGCATTGACGACGCTTGTGGATATTTCGGGCACGGGGCCGTATCAGGAAGAAGGCACGATCCTGGATCTTGGGACTATTATGGAGGACGGAGGGGCGAAGGTAGTTCGTCCTAAGGTGTGTGACAAGGCTGTCTTGTCGGTGAATACGGTGGAGGTTGAGGTTCATCGTGGTGATGAGCTTGATGACGAGATGCAGGTCGACGGTACGACGCGAAAGCGCGCAGCAGTGCTTTATGATTCAGATGAAGTGCTTACGCCCGCACAACGTTCAGGGAAGAAAACATGGGCGGATGTCACGCAGAGGGGTTCAAAAGACACTCAGGGACAGGGATCGAGTAAGAGTGCACAAAAAGGGGGAGGGAGGGATAAGAGTGCAATGAGGCGATCAGGTGACAAAAAGGTTGTGTCAAGAGGGAAACCACCTTTGTCGGTTTTAAGTGCTTGACATTGAACATCAATGGTTTGAGGTCGCAGAGAAAGTGTGAGTGGTTTAGGGAGTTTTTGGAGCGTCATGGTGTTGACGTTGTGTTCTTGCAGGAGCATAATTATAGACATGGTTATGAGTTGAAGGTGGAGGGATATAAGGTGTATGTTGAACATGCGGTCAGATTGAAAGGCGGTGTGGCTATATTGGTAAAGGAAACTAGCCCGTTGGTTGTCAGGCATTGTGAAGGGGGGGAGGGGAGGGTGATACGTGTGGATGGATTATGGGGTCAGGTACAGATGACGTTGGTGTGTGTGTATGGACCGGCAGAGGGAGACGTACGCGTTAAGAATAAATTTGTGAGGGACGTGTTGGTTTACTACTTGCGTGGATTGCCAGGGGTAGCCGTGATAGGAGGTGATTGGAACTGTGTGATAAGGCGTAAGGATGTGGAACCGAGGGGGGCGGGGCATTGTATGGGAACATTGGGAGAATTGTTATCAGGGGTGGGTTTAATCGATATCTGTGGGGGGGGGGAGGTAGAGCATACATTTATTAGGCGTGGGTATGCTGCTAGGCTCGATCGTTTGTACGTCCCCAGAAGGGTAGTAATACATAGGGTGAGGGTGTTGGATGTGGTATTTTCTGATCATAGGGGTGTTATGGTGGATTTGGGTTGGGAGGGGTTGCCACGAAGGGGTAGGGGGTATTGGAAGTTAAATGTAAAGTTGCTGCATGAAGAAGAATATAGACAGTCATTTAAACAGTTTTGGGAGGGGTTGGAGGCAGAAGCGCCTGGGAATGGTGATCTGGTTAGATGGTGGGACTCGGTGGCGAAATCAGGTATTAAGGATTTTTATGTACGTAATGGGAGGGAATATAATAGGTTAAAGTATGGGTTTCAATCTTATCTTGAGGGGCAGTTGAGGGCTTGCTACGAACGAGGGAGGGTTAGTTACCCGGTGGGAGATATTGAGGGATTAAAGGAGAGCATTAGGGATTTGCAAAATGAAAGATTTGATGGTGCACGCGTTTTGGCAGGGTTGGAGGAGGTGTTATGGGGTGATAGGCCATCGGCGTGTGTATTGAGAGGACAGCGTAAGAGGAGAGCGGCGACGGAGATGATGGGATTAACTGTTCATGTGGGGATGGGAGGGTATAGGGAAGGGCAGGTATTGATGTCGACTGAAGGTATGAGTGGATATCTTGATGTATGGTTTAGGTCATATGCACAACATGTGGGTATACGAGATGATGCTTTAAGGGAAATGGGTGGTTATGTGCAATGCGAGCTTGATGGTAGAGATAGGGAGACTTTGGAAGGACAGATTACGGAAGGGGAAATTTGGCAAGCTATAGCAGGTGCAAGTTTAGGTAAGGCACCGGGTGTAGACGGGTTGCCTAATGATTTTTATGTTAAGAATTGGGAAGTATTGAGGAGATTTTTAGTCAGATTGTTCAATGTAATGAAGGAAGATGGGGTAATGGGTGAGCAGCAAAGGACTGCTGTTGTTGTATTAGTGCCGAAGGGTGGACAGACAACGGTAGAAGATTACCGTGCAATATCGCTTATGTGCGGTGATTATAAGTTATTTGCAAGGGTATTAGGGAACAGAATCAAACAGGTTTTAGGTAAAGTAATTGATAGAGGACAATATGGCATACCGGGTAGATCAATGTATGAAGGGCATGGAGTTATTAGGAGTTTTATAGAGCATAGGGGGGAGGGGGGAGGGGGTGTTTTGGCTCTGGATTGGAGAGCTGCTTATGATAGCGTAGAAAGGGATGCATTATGGAGTTTTATGCGTTGGTTGGGTTTCGGGAGGGAAATTGTTTCTTGGGCAAAAACTTTGTATCTGGGTGCAGTTATGAGAATTCAGGTTAATGGACGACTAGGTGATAGCATACAGATGGGAAGGGGTTTGCGACAGGGATGTCCTCTGTCGCAAATTTTGTTTGCATGTCTTCAGGAACCCTTTTATAGGGCAGTTAGGTGGAGTATGGCGAGAGCGAGGGTTGGTTTTGCACGAGAAGGGGAAGCGGGTATAGTGGGTTACGTGGATGATACGACTGTCTTGGTGAGGGATGTGAGGGATTTACATAAGGTAGGAAGGGTGATAGACGTTTTTGGTGAGGCTACGGGGATGAAAATTAATGTAGTAAAGTCCAAGTATTTGGATCTAGGGGATAGTGTACATAATGGTGAGACTGTTGAGGGTGGGTGGCGTGTGGTAGATCAGTTGTTGATATGTGGGATAGTGTATATGCGGAATGATAGGGATGCACAAGAGGCAAATTCGAGACGCACCGTGGATGGAGTTTTGAAAAGATTGGGAGGTTTGAGGGCAGAGCAATTAACGTTGCATCAAAGGGTTATAGTCACGAATGTCCTGTTGTATAGCAAGTTATGGCACGTGGTGGCAATATATCCGTTACGACGGTGTGAGGTGCAACGGTTGCAACTGCGAGTATTCAGATTTATATGGGGATCGGGTTGTGACTGGCTAAGTAGAGGGGTGGTGTCGCTTCCCGTTAGCCAGGGGGGGCTGGGGCTTATACCTCTTGAGAAACGTATGTTGAGTGTGTTTCTGAAAAGGGGGTTTGTGAGGGAGGGGGTGAGCGGGGGGGGCCTTGAAAGACTGCGTATGGATATGCAACGGTGGTGGAGGGGTAGGGATTTAATGTTTGGGGAGGCTATGTTGCGAATTTTACTGACGGTAAGGGATCCGAAACAGCTTAAATTGAAGGTTCTTGAGAGGGTGGGGGGTGGGTCTGTGGTGGCGGCAGTTGAGGGGGCATACCCTATGTATGCATGGGGTTCTGTATGGAAATGTCTTCAACAACTACGTGTAAAACCAAGTGTCAGGGAGGTTATGTTTAGGTTTTTACATGGGATTTTGCCGTCTGGGGTTGTGTTATTTAATAGGAGATTAAGGGAGGGTGGGGAGTGCAAAGCGTGTGGATGTCCGGAAACCATATTTCACGCTGTGTACTTTTGTACTTGTTTAGAAGATGTGAGGGTCTGGCTAAGTAGGGTAGTTAGGTTAGTGGGTGGGGAAGGGTTACAGGTGTTGCGGGTGTTAAGTTTAGATATAGGTGGGGGGAGTCAGCAGGTGGTGAATGCGGTTGCGTATGTGGTCACTGATTTTATATATATATCTTGGGCAATGAGGGAGGTGGGAGTTGAGGAAAGGATAAGAGTGTTAGGGGCCACGATGTATAGAACAAAGTGCCGCAATAGGGATCTTTATGGGGGAAGATGGGAGACAGCATTTACTGAAGGTTATCGTAGATTCAGGTTGAAGGATTTAAGAGATTTAAGTGTCAAGTAAGGGGTTGCGGCGGGCTAGTTTTCTTGAGTATGGACATGTGTATGGATGTTAGCGTGTGTGGTATGTTTGGTAATATAATAAATAAGCTTCTTTTGTGATGTGAGTTTGGTCTGGGTAGTTGTGTAAGATATGTTTTTCACATTGTTTTTCAGAAGGTATTGAATATAATATGTAAGTAGTGTTGTTGCACTACATTGTGTGTAAGTGTGAGAGGGTACATCTCACAGTATTTGTGTGTTTGAAGGTTTGAGGTGACACAAGGCATGATTTAAGTATGCTTGGTTTTTCTTTTTGTCCTCAAATGTGTTATACAAAGATAATTCTGTGGTGTATGTGATGTGTAGGTTTATAGGTATTCAACATGCTTGTTGTATGTTCCCTTTTCGATACTTTGTTTTAAATTGTCATTTCAATGTACTTTGTATAGTATTATACAATGGTATTGTTCTTTGCCATATGAAGTGGTTTTTTTTTTAGGTTATGTCATGTTCTAGGTTTTTGTATGTCAAGATGTACTTATAGACTGTCAGCACCCTGATATAGGTTTTTCATGCTATGTCCTTAACGTAAGTTTTGGCTGTATGGTATACAGATATATCTAGCCAGTTTATAGACGCATTCCTTTTGTGTCTGAGATTTTTGTATACGGGTTTATTGTAACTGTAATGAGTCGGTTTTAAGCTGTTTTCTTTGTATGTTTATTTGTATTTTGGTATATGGGATAAGTATGTAGATGTCCTAGTAGGATTATGATGTTAGAGATCCATACTGTTTCCTTTTATTTTTATTTTTATGTATACTGTATTGGTTATAAATAAAATGTCCGTAAACTGCACTTTAGCACTGTTGTTATAAAGCTTGAACTTCATAGTGGCAACATTAATATTAATATTTATAACTTGTAGGTGTATATTTCTCTACTTATAGAGGTGTACAAGTGTTTAGGATTGTAATGTTCACATTTTGTTAATAGGTTGTAATTTAATGTTTTGTGATTTTGGTGTTCATGTACCACCAATGTTTGTAAATACTTATTACTTAAGTTACTGACGAGTTCAGGATATGTTCAGAAATTTAAGTTGAATTAATATTATGATTCTTCAGATTGGTGAATGTGGGTATAATTTTAATGTGTGTGTGGGGGGGGGGGGAGAAACGTCAGCTGTGTCAGCAAAGGCAATAGTAATATTTTGTATAATGCCGGAATTTTGAATGATATGTTGCGAGTTGTATTTTTGGGTGTCATACTGCATTATGCATGGTGTTTATTTTCTGTATTGGGGTTGTGATACTTTGGTTTTATTGTTCATAACCAGTATCAGGTTCATTTTATTATATTTTTATACCTCCTTGTAATTGTGCAATGTTTTAAATAAAATATAAAAAAAAAAAAAAAAATCAGTGCACATCCTGAAACTACCGTCAGGTTTAGGCACTAAAATACAGGGAGATGCCCATGGACTTTTACTGCGCTCAATAAGTCCGTGAGATAACAGAAAATCAACCTCTTCTCTCAATGCTTTATGCTTTGTTGGACTCATCCTATATGGTGATTGCTTAATGGGTGATGCTCCCTGTACATCAACGTCATGTACACCCAGAGTACAACGTTTAGGAACATCACCGAACAATTCAGGGAAATGCAAAATCATGTTTTTAATATCAGCAGCTTTATCACTCCCAAGGTTACTAAGAAAATCGTCTAGTGACTGTAGAGTCAGTGAATTTTCTAAACGCACCTCTATACCTCTAGAGATGTCAGGTAGACTGACGTTTTCTTCCTCTGTCCTAGGAAGAATAGAAGTAGTAGGTAGAGGACTAGCGTAGTATGTCTTGAGCTGGTTAACATGGTACACATGATTAGATTTCTTTTTCCCAGGCGTACGTACCAAATAATTTACGTCGCTAAGCTTTTTCACTACTTCCAGGGGGCCATCATACCTGGCTTGTAGAGCATGACCTGGTACTAATTTCCGAGCCATCACCTTATCTCGTGCTTTAAAAGAACGAGAGACAGCACGCTTGTCATAATGTTGCTTCATTCTAGCTTGGGCTGAAACTAGGTTTTTTGAAGCTAGCTCTCTAGCGGCTGTCAAATGTTGCTGCATTAATGAAGGTGAAGTACTCAATGATGGATTTGATTTTCCTGTCCACACGTCTTTTAACACTGCGAGAGGACCACGCACTTGGTGTCCGAATATTAATTCAAACGGACTAAATCCGAGACTTTCTTGCTCACTTTCTCTCATAGCGAACAGAAGAAAAGGTATACCCTCATCCCAGTCTCTAGAAAAATGTTCACAATAAGCTCTCATCATGGACTTCAGTGTCTGATGAAATCTCTCTAGAGCACCTTGTGACTGTGGATGATAACTGGTTGAAAGTACAGACTTTATTCCTAGGTGGGATAATGCTTCTCGAAAGATCTTAGAAGTGAAGTTAGATCCCTGATCTGATTGTATCTCTCGTGGCAATCCAACCTGGGAGAAAAATTTCATCAGCGCTCTCACAATAGCACGAGCATTAATTTTTCTCATAGGAATAGCTTCGGGATAGCGTGTTGTAGCGTCCATAATAGTAAATAAGTATTGGTTTCCTAGTTTGGTTCTAGGCAAAGGACCAACACAATCAATAATAAGACGTGAGAATGGTTCACCATGCACGGTGATAGGAATGAGAGGCGCAGGTGGAGGTGTGTGCGCTGGCTTGCCTGTCACTTGACACACGTGGCAACGTCGCACATGATCAGCTATTGTTTCCCTCATTTTTGGCCAAGTAAAATGTTTTGCCAGTTTACCGAGTGTCTTCTTGACACCCAAATGTCCTCCTATGGGACTATTGTGAGCAAAATCAATGGCTTGTTCACGAAATGTAACTGGTAACACAACGAGATGCTTGACTGTGTTGGAAACACTATCAGCTGACAACTTACATGTGTTTTTCTCCATCAGTACACCGTTACTATAATAGTAACAATTATCGAGATCCTTTTCTTCACTCTCAGTAACTGCTATATCTCTCAGTTTTTCCAGTGACTGATCAACAAACTGATCCTTGATTAAATCATCATGAGTTAGAAATTTAACGTCAGTTGTGTCCTGACTAGGTTGATGACCGGGGGGAGTCAGTGTTAATGATCCTGGGCGCAGAGCGTCACTAAACAACATATTCAAGCCCAAATCATTGTCATCAACTAACTCAACAGGAGACAAGGATGGTTGTTGTATCTTTGACATAGCTCTAGTAATTGTGCTGAGAGGAAATAAAATAGGTTTCTCTCTACAAGCTTCAATGGCATAATTATCATCAGTGTTATTATCAATCACAAGTGGTTCTTTACATATACCAGCATGAAGGATATCGTTCCCTATCAACAAGTCCACTGACCTGATGGGAAATACACCACTGGATATACCCACTGAAATATAACCAGTATAATAGCTTGTTTCAATATAAACTTTGTGCAGAGGCACTTTTATAACAGCCCCTCCATAGGCTTCTAACAATACATCTATCTTGCAATAGGTATCGTCAGTTATGGGCAGTACATCTTCTCTTAATAACGTGAGATAACTGCCAGTGTCTCTGAAAGAAATTATCTCAGTTAGATGTGATTTGTCAAATCCTACTTTATCTCTCGAAAAGTAAGGACTCATAGCTGAACGAATCTTTTCGTCAGATACACTTTCTGACGCTAGTCATCTATCCTGAGTAATATTATCTAAAACAGTAGGATCAGAGGCATTGCTAGGCTTTTGGTGTCTTTGTTGCACGGAAGAGGATACGACTTGAGTGGGGGCGCCAGCCGCACGACTG
This sequence comes from Cherax quadricarinatus, assembly GCF_038502225.1. NCBI lineage: Eukaryota > Metazoa > Arthropoda > Malacostraca > Decapoda > Parastacidae > Cherax > Cherax quadricarinatus. Next base: position 1,377,766 of record NC_091347.1, on the reverse strand, counting down.
TTTCTCGTATCTCTTTCTAACTTATAGCAATACTCTCTAGTATGTCCTTTTCTGTTACAATAGGCACATTTAACTTTCTTCTTCTCGATACCAGATTTCTGTCTAGCCACAGAGACAGATTCAGGATTGTGAGTTTTCCTGGTAAAGGTACGAGAAGTTACAGTAGCAGGTACATCAGGCCGGCAATGAGCAGCTGATTTAGGTTGCCAACTTCTAGGACAATTTTTAGTTACCTTGTTTCTTTGTGTTTTAGTACGTACAAGTTTGTGAGAAATTTCATAATTGTCTGCTAAGGCTGCAGTTTCCAGAATATCTGAGGTAGTATGATCGATCAGATATTCTTGTATGTCAGCAGACATACAGTTGTTAAACTCTTCGTGTAGTAACAACTGAACAAGGCTGTCGTAGTTGGTACATTTAGCAGCTCTAGTCCATCTCTCAAATGCAACTTTTTTCTCACGAGCAAACTCTACACAAGTTTGATCTTGTCGTCGTTGTAACGTACGAAATGCTCTTTGATAACTTACAGGTAACAAGTTATACGTCTCTAGAATAGTTTGTTTGACAGCGTCATAACTAATGTACTTAGCAAATGGTAAAGCAGATGTACAAGTTTGAGCTCTTCCTGTCAATGCAGTATGAAGCAATGTTGCCCAGTGCTTACGTGGCCAGTTCATAGCACGAGCCTGGTTCTCAAACACATCAAAATATGTGTCTAAGTCACTTTCAAAAAACTTAGGAACCATAGATGCAGCTTTCTGCACATTAAATGTGTCCTGTGATATATCAGTCTGTTGTCTTAACAGACGAACATTTTCTCTTTGGAAATCTTCTTCGTTCAATCTCCTTTGTGCCTCAATTTGTGCAGTCTGCAACATAATGAGGCGTTCCAACCTCTCAAACTGTTCCTGAGAGATAGGACCAGTGGGTAATGGAGGAGTAGGGAAATTAACATGGTCTGGACGGTCCTTAGGTCGGACACTTGGTCCAGCCGTCTCTAGAGAGTCTAGATCTGGTCTAGGATAAGTAAATACAGGTGTAGTATACACTGTACTAGTATTAGGCTGTGTCATACTACCAGCTACACTCTGTACTATAGTGTCAGTGAGGGAAGGCGTGAGCGAGAACTGAGCTACACTAGGCTCAGACACTAGGCTCACTTCTGCCTTAGTTGCTCTTTCTTCAACTTCAAATAGAGCCATACTTCCTAATCGTGACACTAGGCTTTCTAAATCTGAATCATAATCAGACATCTCTGTATGAGCAGGAAACAATATATCTTTAATTAATGCTCTGACAGTTTCTGCGGTGTAATTCCTGTTATACGTCACACCGAGATATTTGGCTACTTGCCAACACGTCTGAAGTTTTAATGTACTTAACTCAGACAAAGTCAGAGTATCAATTAACTGTTTCACTTTGGCATACATCACGAAAATAATTGTACTACGAGAGAGTGATTATTGGAAACTATAATCCTAATAGGAATTTTAGTGTTGGATGTCTTAGAGCTAGAGCTCATAAACAGTATTTCCATCTCCTTGGATCAAGAGACTCAGTCAGGTACATACATCCACCTGGTATGTTGTACAAGACTAAACTCAAAGTCTTCAGATTAGGAAAGTACTCTAAGTGTTTGATCATAGAAGTACTAGTATGTCAAACTGGACAATTTCTCCAACACCTTGGATCAAGAACATCTCGGACAGGCCCCCATTTGTTACAAAAAACGCGATTCTAAAAGCTTAGAGATCTCCAGTGAATACTAGAAAGGACTGCCCTTCTAGCATCCAGCCTGTTACTGGGTTTTCGTAACAAGTAGTCAGTATCCTTGTCCAATTATCCATTGAAATTCAGTATGGTTCAATAGTGCTTTAGGATTACAACTGGTAGGCTACTAACTAGAGAAATTAAAATTTAATAAATTTATTAAGTCTATAAGTTGTCTAGAGGTATATTATCAAATTAAATTAATTACAGCAATCAAAATAAAATCAATCTCTCGAGTTCAATATTATTGTGCTGAAAGCACATATCACATTTATAATTCTTAAGTACCGTCAGGTACATTAACATTTAATAAGATATTACAAATATGTACAAGTGTGTGTATGCGTGTAAGTGCTCTTAAGTAGTTAGCTATGTCTCAAGACTCGAATAAGACTTAAACAAGTGACTGACAAAGACCTCAAATAAACTAACTTCTTGACCGACTGGCAACTCGAACAGTCTGCTTGAACAACAAAGAATGCTAAGCCCAATAGCAATGCAATATCAAGCGACTGCGACACAGAATCAGGAACTGGGAAATAATATAACGGGCCGCGGAGGCGTTGATCCCCGAAACCTCCTCCAGGTATACTCCAGGTATAACCCTCGCACCACACTCTAGCAACCCTGGCACTACACTCTGGCACCCTTGGCACCACACTCTGGCAACACTGGCACCACACTGGCAACCCTGGCACCACACTCTAGCAACCCTGGCACCACATTCTAGCATCCCTGGCACCACACTCTAGCAACTCTGGCATCACACTAGCAACCCTGGCACCACATTCTAGCAACCCTGGCACCACACTCTAGTAACCCTGGCACCACAGGCACTAGCAACCCTGGCACCACACTCTGGCATCCCTGGCACCACACTCTAGCAACCCTGGCACCACACTCTAGCAACCCTGGCATCACACTGGCAAAACCCTGGCACCACACTCTGGCAACCATGGTACTACACTCTGGCATCCCTGGCACCATACTCTAGGAACCCTGGCACCACAGTCTAGCAACCCTGGTACCACACTCTGGCAACCCTGCACTACACTCTAGCCACTTTGGCACCACGCTCTAGCAACCCTGGCACCACACTGGCAAAACCCTGGCACCACACTCTGGCAACCATGGTACCACACTCTGGCATCCCTGGCACCATACTCTAGGAACCCTGGCACCACACTCTAGCGACCTTGGCACCACACTGGCAACCCTGGCACCACACTGGCAACCATGGTACCACACTGGCATCCCTGGCACCATACTCTAGGAACCCTGGCACCACACTCTAGCAACCCTGGCACCACACTGGCAACCCTGGCACCACACTCTGGCAACCATCGTACCACACTCTGGCATCCCTGGCACCACACTCTAGCAACCCTGGCACCACAGTCTAGCAACCCTGGCACCACACTCTAGCAACCCTGGCACCACACTCTAGCAACCCTGGCACCACACTGGCAACCCTGGCACCACACTCTAGCAACCCTGGCACCACAGGCACTAGCAACTCTGGCACCCAGTGTTGTTAATATAGTCAATAGTAGCGAATATGATAGTTTAGTAGCCAGGAGGACAACCGTGCTGGTAACTGGTCCAGTTGTCGCTACCCTGAGTACATTATTGACGCCTCGTGTCAGTATTGACTAACAACTACCAACATTATTTTTACAAGGTGAAATTCTTGTCCCTAACATTAACATAACACTGTTCGATGATAAATCAGCTAAGAGAAGCTTTATTATCCATCTGAGAAGATGAATTTTCTTGGAAACACATTGTTTACAATAGTGGTGATATTGAACCTTCCTGTGCTCCCCTAGCATTACCAGTAGTGGGCATATTCTTCTTCACACTCCCCTGACACTGTCTATCAAGAGTGGAATATTGTACTCCAGAGAGTGTTTATCAGTATAGGGAATACGGTACCCCGACACTGTCAGTATTCAGGATATTGTACTTCCTTCCTGACACTGTTTATTGTCCTTGACATTCCTTGGCACTCAGAAGGCACTTACACCACTGGCACACAGATACCATTACATCAAATAACGTTGACCTTTCAAATACCACGAAAATTTGTGAACGAATGTAATTTTTTTCGAAAATTCATTTTCTGCCAATAATCAGCTCCTGTAACTAAGAGGGAAGTGGTCTCCTACTGTCACTGTTCCTTCTCAGGACACTGCCCGGTCTCCCAGCCGTGCCGTCACTGGAATAGCTCTCTCTCTGGCACTAATGTGGAAGGTCTGATTTAATCATATCCGTCTTCAGTCTTCGTAATGATGTGATCCCATAGTCGAATGTGTACATGACGTGGGACTCCGAGACGAATGTGTACATGGCGTAGGACCAGAATCGAATGTGTACATGACGTGGGACCAGAGTCGAATGTGTACATGACGTGGGACCCGAGTCGAATGTGTACATGACGTGGGACCAGAGTCGAATGTGTACATGACGTGAGACCAGAGGCGAATGTGTACATGACGTGGGACCCGAGTCGAATGTGTACATGACGTGGGACCAGAGGCGAATGTGTACATGACGTGGGACCAGAGGCGAATGTGTACATGACGTGGGATCAGAGACGAATGTGTACATGACGTGGGACTCCGAGACTAATGTGTACATGGCGTGGGACCAGAGACGAATGTTTACATGGCGTGAGACTAGAGACGAATGTGTACATGACGTGGGACCAGACATAAATGCGTACATGGTGTTGTCCCAGAGAGGAACGAGTACAAAGTGTGGTCATAGAAAGAAATGAGTACATGGTGTGGTCCCAGCGCATAGTATGGGACCAGAGAAGAGTATGTACATAATGTGGGACCGGACATGACTGTAAACGGTGGGTCTTCCTAAAGGAAGAATAAAGTAGTAAGTTCAGAACTTTACCTTAGTCTTACTGAAGGAAGGTAGAGTACTAAGATCACAACACTGCCTCAGTCTTACTGAAGGAAGGTAGAGTACTAAGATCACAACACTGCCTCAGTCTTACTGAAGGAAGGTAGAGTACTAAGATCACAACACTGCCTCAGCCTTACTGAAGGAAGGTAGAGTACTAAGATCACAACACTGCCTCAGTCTTACTGAAGGAAGGTAGAGTACTAAGATCACAACACTGCCTCAGTCTTACTGAAGGAAGGTAGAGTACTAAGATCACAACACTGCCTCAGTCTTACTGAAGGAAGGTAGAGTACTAAGATCACAACACTGCCTCAGCCTTACTGAAGGAAGGTAGAGTACTAAGATCACAACACTGCCTCAGTCTTACTGAAGGAAGGTAGAGTACTAAGATCACAACACTGCCTCAGTCTTACTGAAGGAAGGTAGAGTACTAAGATCACAGCACTGCCTCAGTCTTACTGAAGGAAGGTAGAGTACCAAGATCACAACACTGCCTCAGTCTTACTGAAGGAAGGTAGAGTACTAAGATCACAACACTGCCTCAGTCTTACTGAAGGAAGGTAGAGTACTAAAATCACAACACTGCCTCAGTCTTACTGAAGGAAGGTAGAGTACTAAGATCACAACACTGCCTCAGTCTTACTTAAGGAAGGTAGAGTACTAAGATCACAACACTGCCTCAGTCTTACTGAAGGAAGGTAGAGTACTAAGATCACAACACTGCCTCAGTCTTACTGAAGGAAGGTAGAGTACTAAGATCACAACACTGCCTCAGCCTTACTGAAGGAAGGTAGAGTACTAAGATCACAACACTGCCTCAGTCTTACTGAAGGAAGGTAGAGTACTAAGATCACAACTCAACGTCAGTCTTACTGAAGGAAGGTAGAGTATTAAGATCACAACTCAACGTCAGTCTTACTGAAGGAAGGTAGAGTATTAAGATCACAACTCAACGTCAGTCTTACTGAAGGAAGGTAGAGTATTAAGATCACAACTCAACGTCAGTCTTACTGAAGGAAGGTAGAGTACTAAGATCACAACTCAACGTCAGTCTTACTGAAGGAAGGTAGAGTATTAAGATCACAACTCAACGTCAGTCTTACTGAAGGAAGGTAGAGTATTAAGATCACAACTCAACGTCAGTCTTACTGAAGGAAGGTAGAGTACTAAGATCACAACTCAACGTCAGTCTTACTGAAGGAAGGTAGAGTATTAAGATCACAACTCAACGTCAGTCTTACTGAAGGAAGGTAGAGTAATAAGATCACAACTCAGCGTCAGTCTTACTGAAGGAAGGTAGAGTACTGAGATCACAACTCTGCCTCAATCTTACTGAAGGAAGGTAGAGTACTGAGATCACAACTCTGCCTCAATCTTACTGAAGGAAGGTAGAGTACTAAGATCACAATTCAGCGTCAGTCTTACTGAAGGAAGGTAGAGTACTGAGATAATAACTCTGCCTCAATCTTACTGAAGGAAGGTAGAGTAATAAGATCACAACTCAGCGTCAGTCTTACTGAAGGAAGGTAGAGTACTGAGATCACAACTCTGCCTCAATCTTACTGAAGGAAGGTAGAGTACTAAGATCACAATTCAACGTCAGTCTTACTGAAGGAAGGTAGAGTATTAAGATCACAGCTCAGCATCAGTCTTACTGAAGGAAGGTAGAGTACTAAGATCACAACTTAATGTCAGGCTTACTGAAGGAAGGTAGAGTACTAAGATCACAACTCAATGTCAGTCTTACTGAAGGAAGGTAGAGTACTAAGATCACAACTCAATGTCAGTCTTACTGAAGGAAGGTAGAGTAATAAGATCACAACTCAATGTCAGTCTTACTGAAGGAAGGTAGAGTACTAAGATCACAACTCAATGTCAGTCTTACTGAAGGAAGGTAGAGTACTAAGATCACAACTCAATGTCAGTCTTACTGAAGGAAGGTAGAGTACTAAGATCACAACTCTTTGTCAGTCTTACTGAAGGAAGGTAGAGTACTAAGATCACAACTCTGCCTCAATCTTACTGAAGCAAGGTAGAGTAAGAGTAATAAGATCACAACTCAGCGTCAGTCTTACTGAAGGAAGGTAGAGTACTGAGATCACAACTCTGCCTCAATCTTACTGAAGGAAGGTAGAGTACTAAGATCACAATTCAACGTCAGTCTTACTGAAGGAAGGTAGAGTATTAAGATCACAGCTCAGCATCAGTCTTACTGAAGGAAGGTAGAGTACTAAGATCACAACTCAATGTCAGTCTTACTGAAGGAAGGTAGAGTACTAAGATCACAACTCAATGTCAGTCTTACTGAAGGAAGGTAGAATACTAAGATCACAACTCAATGTCAGTCTTACTGAAGGAAGGTAGAGTACTAAGATCACAGCTCAATGTCAGTCTTACTGAAGGAAGGTAGAGTACTAAGATCACAACTCAATGTCAGTCTTACTGAAGGAAGGTAGAGTACTAAGATCACAACTCAATGTCAGTCTTACTGAAGGAAGGTAGAGTACTAAGATCACAACTCATTGTCAGTCTTACTGAATGAAGGTAGAGTACTAAGATCACAACTCAATGTCAGTCTTACTGAAGGAAGGTAGAGTACTAAGATCACAACTCAGTGTCAGTCTTACTGAATGAAGGTAGAGTACTAAGATCACAACTCAATGTCAGTCTTACTGAATGAAGGTAGAGTACTAAGATCACAACTCAATGTCAGTCTTACTGAAGGAAGGTAGAGTACTAAGATCACAACTCAATGTCAGTCTTACTGAAGGAAGGTAGAGTACTAAAATCACAACTCAATGTCAGTCTTACTGAAGGAAGGTAGAGTACTAAGATCACAACTTAACCTCAGAGGTTGGTTACTTCTACCATATAATTTTCTTAACACTTATATTCTCATCATTAACACTTCACTAACAACACAACTACGTCATTAACAGAACATCAACGTGTTGTTAACAATACTACTACGCCAATAACAGAACATCAACGTGTTGTTAACAATACTACTACGCCAATAACAAAACATCAACGTGTTGTTAACAATACTACTACGCCAATAACAGAACATCAACGTGTTGTTAACAATACTACTACGCCAATAACAGAACATCAACGTGTTGTTAACAATACTACTACGCCAATAAAGAACATCAACGTGTTGTTAACAATACTACTACGCCAATAACAGAACATCAACGTGTTGTTAACAATACTACTACGCCAATAACAGAACATCAACGTGTTGTTAACAATACTACTACGCCAATAACAGAACATCAACGTGTTGTTAACAATACTACTACGCCAATAACAGAACATCAACGTGTTGTTAACAATACTACTACGCCAATAACAGAACATCAACGTGTTGTTAACAATAATGTACTACTATGTCATTAACAGAATATCAACGTGTCGTTAACACAGTACTACTATGTCATTAACAAGAATCAACATGTTAAGATAACATCAGCGTGTCGCTAAGAGAACATCATCATGTCATTAAAAGAACATCAACGTGCCATTAAGACAACATCATGTCGTTAAGAGAACATCAACGTGTCATTAAGACAACATCATGTCGTTAAGAGAACATCAACCCTCCACCTACCCTCACACACCATCCCACCACCTACCCTCACACACCATCCCACCACCTACCCTCACACACCATCCCTCCACCTACCCTCACACACCATCCCATCACCTACCCTCACACACCATCCCACCACCTACCCTCACACACCATCCTACCATCTACCCTCACACACCATCCCACCACCTACCCTCACACACCATCCCACCACCTACCCTCACACACCATCCCACCACCTACCCTCACACACCATCCCATCACCTACCCTCACACACCATCCCATCACCTACCCTCACACACCATCCCATCACCTACCCTCACACACCATCCCTCCACCTACCCTCACACACCATCCCATCACCTACCCTCACACACCATCCCACCACCTACCCTCACACACCATCGCATCACCTACCCTCACACACCATCCCATCACCTACCCTCACACACCATCCCATCACCTACCCTCACACACCATCCCTCCACCTACCCTCACACACCATCCCATCACCTACCCTCACACACCATCCCATCACCTACCCTCACATACCATCCCATCACCTACCCTCACACACCATCCCATCACCTACCCTCACACACCATCCCTCCACCTACCCCCACACACCATCCCATCACCTACCCTCACACACCATCCCTCCACCTACCCTCACACACCATCCCTCCACCTACCCTCACACACCATCCCATCACCTACCCTCACACACCATCCCTCCACCTACCCTCACACACCATCCCATCACCTACCCTCACACACCATCCCATCACCTACCCTCACACACCATCCCTCCACCTACCCTCACACACCATCCCATCACCTACCCTCACACACCATCCCTCCACCTACCCTCACACACCATCCCTCCACCTACCCTCACACACCATCCCTCCACCTACCCTCACACACCATCCCACCACCCACCCTCACACACCATCACATCACCTACCCTCACACACCATCCCTCCACCTACCCTCACACTCCATCCCTCCACCTACCGTCACACACCATCCCATCACCTACCCTCACACACCATCCCTCCACCTACCCTCACACACCATCCCACCTACCCTCACACACCATCCCATCACCTACCCTCACACACCATCCCTCCACCTACCCTCACACACCATCCCTCCACCTACCCTCACACACCATCCCATCACCTACCCTCACACACCATCCCATCACCTACCCTCACACACCATCCCTCCACCTACCCTCACACACCATCCCATCACCTACCCTCACACACCATCCCTCCACCTACCCTCACACACCATCCCTCCACCTACCCTCACACACCATCCCTCCACCTACCCTCACACACCATCCCATCACCTACCCTCACACACCATCCCTCCACCTACCCTCACACACCATCCCTCCACCTACCCTCACACACCATCCCATCACCTACCCTCACACACCATCCCTCCACCTACACTCACACACCATCCCATCACCTACCCTCACACACCATCCCATCACCTACCCTCACACACCATCCCACCACCTACCCTCACACACCATCCCACCACCTACCCTCACACACCATAACACCACCTACCCTCACACACCATCCCTCCACCTACCCTCACACACCATCCCACTACCTACCCTCACACACCATCCCTCCACCTACCCTCACACACCATCCCACCTACCCTCACACACCATCCCATCACCTACCCTCACAAACCATCCCTCCACCTACCCTCACACACCATCCCACCTACCCTCACACACCATCCCATCACCTGCCCTCACACACCATCCCACCACCTACCCTCACACACCATCCCTACACCTACCCTCACACACTATCCCACCACCTACCCTCACACACCATCCCTCCACCTACCCTCACACACCATCCCTCCACCTACCCTCACACACCATCCCTCCACCTACCCTCACACACCATCCCTCCACCTACCCTCACACACCATCCCACCACCTACCCTCACACACCATCCCACTACCTACCCTCACACACCATCCCACTACCTACCCTCACACGCCATCCCCGCACCTCCCCCCACACACCATCCCACCACCTACCCTCACACACCATCTAACCACCTACCCTCACACACCATCCCACCACCTACCCTCACACACCATCCCACTACCTACCCTCACACACCATCCCACTACCTACCCTCAAACACCATCCCACCACCTCCCCCCACACACCATCCCTCCACCTACCCTCACACACCATCCCTCCACCTACCCTCACACACCATCCCACCACCTACCCTCACACACCATCCCACTACCTACCCTCACACACCAACCAACCACCTCCCCCACACACCATCCCACCACCTAATCTCACACACCATCCAACCACCTACCCTCACACACCAACCCACCACCTACCCTCACACACCATCCCACTACCTACCCTCACACACCATCCCACTACCTACCCTCACACACCATCCCCCCACCTCCCCCCACACACCATCAAACCACCTACCCTCACACACCATCCCACCACCTACCCTCACACACCATCCCACCACCTACCCTCACACACCATCCCACTACCTACCCTCACACACCATCCCACTACCTACCCTCAAACACCATCCCACCACCAACCCCCACACACCATCCCACCACCTACCCTCACACCATCCCACCACCTACCCTCACACACCATCCCTCCACCTACCCTCACACACCATCCCACCACCTACCCTCACACACCATCCCACTACCTACCCTCACACACCAACCCACCACCTCCCCCCCACACCCACCCACCACCTATCTCACACACCATCCCACCACCTACCCTCTCACACCATCCCACCACCTACCCTCACACACCAGCCCACCACCTACCCTCACACACCATCCCTCCACCTACCCTCACACACCATCCCTCCACCTACCCTCACACACCATCCCACCACCTACCCTCACACACCATCCCACTACCTACCCTCACACACCAACCCACCACCTCCCCCACACACCATCCCACCACCTAATCTCACACACCATCCCACCACCTACCCTCACACACCAACCCACCACCTACCCTCACACACCATCCAACCACCTACCCTCACACACCATCCCACCACCTACCCTCACACACCATCCAACCACCTACCCTCACACACCATCCCACCACCTACCCTCACACACCATCCCACCACCTACCCTCACACACCATCCCACCACTTACCCTCACACACCAACCCCCCACCTACCCTCACACACCATCCCACCACCTACCCTCACACACCATCCCACCACCAAGCCTCACACACCATCCCACCACCTACCCTCACACACCATCCCACCACCTACCGTCACACACCATCCCACCACCAAGCCTCACACACCATCCCACCACCTACCCTCACACACCATCCCACCACCTACCCTCAAACACCTTCCCACCACTTACCCTCACACACCAACCCCCCACCTACCCTCACACACCATCCCACCACCTACCCTCACACACCATCCCACCACCAAGCCTCATACACCATCCCTCCACCTACCCTCACACACCATCCCACCACCTACCGTCACACACCATCCCACCACCTACCTTCACACACCATCCCACCACCAACCCTCACACACCATCCCACCACCTACCCTAACACACCATCCCACCACCTACCCTCACACACCATCCCACCACCTACCCTCACACACCAACCCTCCACCTACCCTCACACACCATCCCACCACCTACCCTCACGCACCATCCCTCCACCTACCTTCACACACCATCCCACCACCAAGCCTCACACACCATCCCTCCACCTACCCTCACACACCATCCCACCACCTACCGTCACACACCATCCCGCCACCTACCCTCACACACCAACCCACCACCTACCCTCACACACCATCCCACCACCAAGCCTCACTCACCATCCCTCCACCTACCCTCACACATCATCCCACCACCTACCCTCACACACCATCCCTCCACCTACCCTCACACACCATCCCTCCATCTACCCTCACACACCATCCCACCTACCCTCACACACCATCCCATCACCTACCCTCACACACTATTCCACCACCTACCCTCACACACCATCCCTCCACCTACCCTCACACACCATCCCACCTACCCTCACACACCATCCCACCACCTACCCTCACACACCATCGCACCACCTACCTTCACACACTATCCCACCACCTACCCTCACACACCATCCCTCCACCTACCCTCACACACCATCCCTCCACCTACCCTCACACACCATCCCACCACCGACCCTCACACACCATTCCACTACCTACCCTAACACACCATCCCACTACCTACCCTCACACACCATCCCACCACCTCCCCCCGAAACACCAACCCACCACCTACCCTCACACACCATCCCACCACCTACCCTCACACACCATCCCACTACCTACCCTCACACATCATCCCTCCACCTACCCTCACACACCATCCCTCCACCTACCCTCACACACCATCCCACCACCTACCCTCACTCACCATCCCACTACCTACCCTCACACACCACCCCACCACCTCCCCCACACACCATCCCACCACCTACCCTCACACACCATCCCACCACCTACCCTCACACACCAACCCACCACCTACCCTCACACACCATCCCACCACCTACCCTCACACACCATCCCACCACCTACCCTCACACACCATCCAACCACCTACCCTCACACACCATCCCACCACCTACCCTCACACACCATCCCACCACCTACCCTCACACACCATCCCACCACCTACCCTCACACACCAACCCACCACCTACCCTCACACACCATCCCACCACCTACCCTCACACACCATCCCACCACCAAGCCTCACACACCATCCCTCCACCCACCCTCACACACAATCCCACCACCTACCCTCACACACCATCCCACCACCTACCCTCACACACCATCCCACCACCAACCCTCACACACCATCCCACCACCTACCCTCACACACCATCCCACCACCTACCCTCACACACCATCCCACCACAAACCCTCACACCCCAACCCTCCACCTACCCTCACACACTATCCCTCCACCTACCCTCACACACCATCCCACCACCTACCCTCACACACCATCCAACCACCTACCCTCACACACCATCCCACCACCTACCCTCACACACCATCCCACCACCTACCCTCACACACCATCCCACCACCTACCCTCACACACCAACCCACCACCTACCCTCACACACCATCCCACCACCTACCCTCACACACCATCCCACCACCAAGCCTCACACACCATCCCTCCACCCACCCTCACACACAATCCCACCACCTACCCTCACACACCATCCCACCACCTACCCTCACACACCATCCCACCACCAACCCTCACACACCATCCCACCACCTACCCTCACACACCATCCCACCACCTACCCTCACACACCATCCCACCACCTACCCTCACACACCAACCCTCCACCTACCCTCACACACCATCCCACCACCTACCCTCATGCACCATCCCTCCACCTACCCTCACACACCATCCCACCACCTACCCTCATGCACCATCCCTCCACCTACCCTCACACACCATCCCACCACCTACCCTCATGCACCATCCCTCCACCTACCCTCACACACCATCCCTCCACCTACCGTCACACACCATCCCACCACCTACCCTCACACACCATCCCACCACCTACCCTTACACACCATCCCACCACCTACCCTCACACACCATCCCACCACCTACACTCACACACCATCCCACCACCTACTCTCACACACCATCCCACCACCTACCCTCACACACCAGCCCACCACCTACCCTCACACACCATCCCACCACCTACCCTCACACACCATCCCACCACCTACCCTCACACACCAACCCTCCAGCTACCCTCACACATCATCCCACCACCTACCCTCACGCACCATCCCACCACCTACCCTCACACACCATCCCTCCACCTACCCTCACGCACCATCCCTCCACCTGCCCTCACACACCATCCCACCACCTACCCTCACACACCATCCCTCCACCTACCCTCACACACCATCCCACCACCTACCCTCACACACCATCCCTCCACCTACCCTCACGCACCATCCCTCCACCTACCCTCACACACCATCCCACCACCTACCCTCAAGCACCATCCCACCACCTACCCTCACACACCATCCCTCCACCTACCCTCACGCACCATCCCTCCACCTACTCTCACACACCATCCCACCACCAACCCTCACACACCAACCCACCACCTACCCTCACACACCCTCCCACCACCTACCCTCACACACCATCCCACCACCTACCCTCACACACCAACCCTCCAGCTACCCTCACACACCATCCCACCACCTACCCTCACGCACCATCCCACCACCTACCCTCACACACCATCCCTCCACCTACCCTCACGCACCATCCCTCCACCTACCCTCACACACCATCCCACCACCTACCCTCACGCACCATCCCTCCACCTACCCTCACACACCATCCCACCACCTACCCTCACACACCATCCCACCACCTACCCTCACACACCATCCCTCCACCTACCCTCACGCACCATCCCTCCACCTACCCTCACACACCATCCCACCACCTACCCTCACGCACCATCCCTCCACCTACCCTCACACACCATCCCACCACCTACCCTCACACACCATCCCTCCACCTACCCTCACGCACCATCCCTCCACCTACCCTCACACACCATCCCACCACCTACCCTCACGCACCATCCCACCACCTACCCTCACACACCAGCCCTCCACCTACCCTCACACACCATCCCACCACCTACCCTCACACACCATCCCACCACCTACCCTCACGCACCATCACCACCTACCCTCACACACCATCCCTCCACCTACCCTCACGCACCATCCCTCCACCTACCCTCACACACCATCCCACCACCTACCCTCACGCACCATCCCTCCACCTACCTACTCACACACCATCCCACACACACATCCTACCCTCACACACCATACCTACTCACACACTATCCCACCACCTACCCTCACACACCATCCCACCACCTACACATACCCTCACACACTACCCTACCCTCACACACCATCCCACCACCTACCCTCACACACCATCCCTCCACCTACCCTCACACACCATCCCTCCACCTACCCTCACACACCATCCCACCACCAACCCTCACACACCATCCCACCACCTCCACCTACCCTCACACACCATCCCTCCACCTACCCTCACACACCATCCCACCACCTACCCTCACACACCATCCCACCACCAACCCTCACACACCATACCTACCCTCACACACCATCCCACCACCTACCCTCACACACCATCCCACCACCTACCCTCACACACCATCCCACCACCTACCCTCACCCACCATCCCACCACCTACCCTCACTCACCATCCCTCCACCTACCCTCACGGACCATCCCTCCACCTACCCTCACACACCATCCCACCACCTACCCTCACGCACCATCCCTCCACCTACCCTCACACACCATCCCACCACCTACCCTCACGCACCATCCCTCCACCTACCCTCACACACCATCCCTCCACCTACCCTCACACACCATCCCACCACCAAGCCTCACACACCATCCCTCCACCTACCCTCACACACCATCCCTCCACCTACCGTCACACACTATCCCACCACCTACCCTCACACACCATCCCACCACCTACCCTTACACACCATCCCACCACCTACCCTCACACACCATCCCACCACCTACCCTCACACACCATCCCACCACCTACCCTCACACACCATCCCACCACCTACCCTCACACACCAGCCCACCACCTACCCTCACACACCATCCCACCACCTACCCTCACACACCATCCCACCACCTACCCTCACACACCATCCCACCACCTACCCTCACACACCATCCCACCACCTACCCTCACACACCATCCCACCACCTACCCTCACACACCATCCCACCACCTACCCTCACACACCATCCCACCACCTACCCTCACACACCATCCCTCCACCTACCCTCACGCACCATCCCTCCACCTACCCTCACACACCATCCCACCACCTACCCTCACGCACCATCCCTCCACCTACCCTCACACACCATCCCACCACCTACCCTCACACACCATCCCTCCACCTACCCTCACGCACCATCCCTCCACCTACCCTCACACACCATCCCACCACCTACCCTCACGCACCATCCCACCACCTACCCTCACACACCATCCCTCTACCTACCCTCACACACCATCCCACCACCTACCCTCACACACCATCCCACCACCTACCCTCACGCACCATCCCACCACCTACCCTCACACACCATCCCTCCACCTACCCTCATGGACCATCCCTCCACCTACCCTCACACACCATCCCACCACCTACCCTCACGCACCATCCCTCCACCTACCCTCACACACCATCCCACCACCTACCCTCACGCACCATCCCTCCACCTACCCTCACACACCATCCCTCCACCTACCCTCACACACCATCCCACCACCAAGCCTCACACACCATCCATCCACCTGCCCTCACACACCATCCCTCCACCTACCGTCACACACCATCCCACCACCTACCCTCACACACCATCCCACCACCTACCCTTACACACCATCCCACCACCTACCCTCACACACCATCCCACCACCTACCCTCACACACCATCCCACCACCTACCCTCACACACCATCCCACCACCTACCCTCACACACCAGCCCACCACCTACCCTCACACACCATCCCACCACCTACCCTCACACACCATCCCACCACCTACCCTCACACACCATCCCACCACCTACCCTCACACACCAGCCCACCACCTACCCTCACACACCATCCCACCACCTACCCTCACACACCATCCCACCACCTACCGTCACACACCATCCCACCACCTACCCTCAAGACCCTACCTTCAAGACCCAACCTTCAAGACCCAACCTTCAAGACCCAACCTTCAAGGTCCAACTTTCAAGATCCTACCTTCAAGACCCTACCTTTAAGACCCAACCTTCAAGACCCAACCTTCAAGGTCCAACTTTCAAGATCCTACCTTCAAGACCCTACCTTTAAGACCCAACCTTCAAGACCCAACCTTCAAGACCCAACCTTCAAGACCCTACCTTCAAGACCCAACCTTCAAGACCCTACCTTCAAAACCCAACCTTCAAGACCCTACCTTCAAAACCCAACCTTCAAGACCCTACCTTCAATATCATGTGGGAGTTCGACACGTGGATTAGGTAAGAAATACTCACGTAGGCTGTTATTACGTATAATTACAGATATGTGGAGAGAGCCCTTACAGCCGTGGCCTATCTCACTGCTCACACTCGTAACACTGACTGACCGGCCGCCCACAGTACCCTGAGAGGGTCTTTGAATAATGTCAGTTCAGCGCAATATGAATAGACAGTGACTCAGGCAGAGACGGTTGGTCGTTGAGTCAACGGTACACTGGTTACTGGTAACTGGTTACTACTACTGAGAGCTCGGCGACGCTAATGTATGTCGTCCCGACATACAACTAATACAAACTAGAGATGGCAGGTATACGGCTTGGGCTGATTCTATACAATGTCAAAGTACACAACAATTAAACATTATATATACATAAGTAGAACATTGGAATGAAAGCTTACGTAACTGAAACTGTAATGCAATACAAGGTATACTATAGTACAACTTAAAACTCAACAAATGAACGAACTCAACGTTGAGATTACAAGTGATAAAAAAAATTTTGATCGATCGATCTGTATTCGTGTGATCTACGGATTCTGAGGAAGGAATATATACAAAGAAAGAGTGTTTAACAGAAAGGCAGATTCGGTGCACGGAAATCTAACTGTTAACTCTCAGAATGCGGAGAGAACATGAACACAAAAAAAAATTCTTGAATACTGATAAGTTGATACTGTAATTATTCATCTATACAGGTTATTTACATTTAACCCCAACTCTGCTAGGGTAAGATTGGCATATGCAGAATGGGTGTCATCTCTGGGAGGATCAAACTCTGTAGCATTGGCTAACTCATGCTGTATTTGAGGCAAATCTGAATTGGAAGTTACAAATGATACTTGAGGATTTCTCAATACCTGTCGTGTACGTAGGGAATAACGACATTCAGGTTGATCGTCTGACTGAGTATCAGAGGAAGAGAGTACAGGATCAGGAGGATTGTCAGAGTCTGTCACATTAGTCTGGGTTGGAACATCATTATCATCACATACTAACTTCATATGATCCAAATGCGATTCTTTATACTGACCAGTACTAATCTCTCTAACCTTATACTTATTACCAGTGATATGTTCAACTACTCGATAAGGACCAACAAACTTTTGATCAAGCTTTGGCATTGCAGACGTTTTGTTAAAGTTAATCAGCATAACTCTCGAACCTACTTTGATTTTGGATGGCTTTGATCGAGTGTTTGCGACTCTTGTAAATTCTGCTGTTGATTTATGAAGTGTTTCACGGATTCTTCTAAAAACACTTTGAGCTAAGCTGGTACGAGTTGCTACGAAATCATCAGGGTTGTAATTTGGTTTCGGATTAGAATATAACAACTCATAAGGCAAACGTTTGTCTACACCATACAATGCATAATGTGGAGTGTCACCTATAGAAACATTGTAAGCAGAATTTATAGCACACTGCACATCAGGTATAACTTCATCCCAAGTTTCACTGTTGGGATTGATAGTGGCTCTCAAGACATCAAGTACTTTCTTATTGGTTCGTTCCGCTAACCCATTGCTGGCAGGATGATGAGGAACAATGGTGGATTTAGAGATCTTGTACAAGGTACACAAATTTTCAAGAATTTCATTACAGAATTCACCTCCATTATCTGTTACTAGTGACTTAGGGGTGGTATGCCTGCAGATAATGCGTTCTTTAAACGCTTTAGCTACTGTCTCGGCAGTCTTATCTGCAATAGGAACTAACTCACAATATCTGGTGAAATGGTCTACCATAACACACAGATGTTTGTTGCCTTGGAGGGAACATTGGAAATTAGTTAACAAATCTAGCGCAACTCTTTCCCAAGGTTCGCTAGTAGTTGGATACACTTGGATTGGATTAGGACCATTAGCATTGCCTTTATGTTGCATGCAGACACTACACTTCTTAACATACTCAGAAATATCAGTTGCCATACGAGGCCAAAAGTATTTCAATCTGGCTTGTTTTACTGAACGATCCATACCAGGGTGTGCAACACCTGGTACATCGTGAACTAGCTGTAAGGCTACATTCACTAGTGACTGTGGAATTACTAACTGGTATACTCTTCTGCTAGGAGTACCCAACTCGGCTGTTCGATACAGTAATTCTTGGTTCATGACAAAGTCACTGATGGGTGCTGGTGGCTTCACATTCAGAATAAGATCTTCCTGGAGCAGGAATCAAATCACACCAGACCACATGGGATCTGTTCGTTGAGCATTCTTTACATCTTCAGCACTAAATGGAGGGTCTGCAGTTACTATACTAACATGTCGCGATAAGGCATCTGCGACTACATTTGACTTGCCAGGTAAATGCTCAAAGGTGGGATTGAACTCTTGGATAGTCAAGGTCCATCTAGCTAACCTTCCAGTAGGTTGTTTGTTCTGGAATAAGGGTATCAGTGGAGCATGGTCTGTCAAGACATGAACAGAGTACTGATAAATAATGTCTCGGAAGTGCTTTAAAGACCATACTATTGCTAAAGCTTCTTGCTCAGTTACTGTATAATTACGTTCAGCCTTCGTAAGGACTCGGCTAGCAAATGCAACTGCGTTGTACTTGCCATCAGTCTTCTGAGCTAGTACGGCACCTATGCCAATTGAACTAGCATCAGTTGTCAGATAGAAGGGCTTAGAAAAATCTGGAAATTTCAAAATTGGAGCAGATGTTAGCTTTTCTTTTAGAGTTTGGAATGCTCTTTCTTGACGGAAGGTCCAAACAAAAGGAGTATCTTTCTTAAGCAACTCAGTTAGAGGAGCAGCTATGGAAGAAAAATTGGCAATGAAAGATCTATAAAAACCTGCTAAGCCCACAAAGGATCTTACGGCATCAGCAGTTTTGGGAGTTGGAAAATTTAGTACTGCAGTTACTTTACTTTGGTCAGTCGTAACCCCTCTAGGAGTGACTACGTGACCAAGAAACTTAATTTCTGATCTGAAAAATTGACATTTTGACAGTTTGATCTTTAAATTGGCTTCTTCAAGCTTACCAAGTACTACATCAAGTCTTTTCAAGTGTGTATCCACGTCTTTAGACATGACGATTACGTCATCTAAGTACACCATAAGTGCATTACCTATGAGACCTCTAAAGATATTAGTCATGAGCCTTGAGAACGTGATAGGGGAAGATCGTAATCCAAATGCCATACGGAGGAAGTGATAATGACCTGTAGGAGTGGAGAATGCAGTTAGCTCTTGGCTGTCCTCGTGAAGAGGGACTTGCCAAAACCCTTGTAACAAATCTAGGGTTGAAAAGACTTTGTTATCTCCGATATTACGTAAAAGATCACCCAGTACAGGGAGTGGAAAGCGATCTGGAATGGTTTTCGCGTTTAACTTCCTAAAGTCAATTACTGGGCGCCAAGTACCATCCTTCTTAGGTACTAGTATCAAGGGTGCATTCCAAGGTGAATTGCTAGGTGCAATAACTCCATCATCAAGCATTTGATTGATCAATTCTTCTGCGACAGCAACTTGTGAATGAGGCATTCTGTACGCAGGTATGTAGATAGGTCTAGTACCAGGTTCAAGTGGAATACGATGGGACAATAAGTTCGTTATACCCATCTTCTCACCTGGTAAAGCAATGGCTTTACGACGTTTGTTCAACAGAGTCAACAAATTCTTGACTTCATCTGGGAAGTCAGTGGGAGCTAAGTCTTTCTCCTCAACTGGTGGAACAGATTGATCCAGTGAAGTGGATGAGGTCTCCCCGGCAGAAATAGCACCGACCCATTGGTCAGGTGACAACTCATCCTCTACCTGAACAGGGTAAGGATAGTGAACAAGGTCAACAAGATTGGTATTTGCTCTGAGGCGAACACTGTGACCAGAAGCGTTGGCCAGGTAGAAATGGATCTTACTATCCCTTACAACATGTAAGGATGGTTCAACAAATAGACCTTTTACTTTGCAAGAATCACTGTCAACTAGGACGTTATCACCATCTGGAACACTAGGAACAACTACAGACACTCTAGTGAGAGCACTAGCCGCAACAGAAACGTCTTTCTGCAGACGGCATGTGACATCAACAAGAGATGGCATTACTAGTTGCAAGTAATTGTTTTCCGACAAGGCGTCCCCTGTGGAGAAACTACTACTCGAACTAGCAGGCATTGCAGGGATAGGTTGTGCACTCAAGGCAATCTGAGCGTCCTCGGACACTTGAGGCATCGGACTATCCTGCAAATCTGAAGGTATAGGTGGAACACTGATGGGAGTGACAGAATTACCAGTGCCTGACCGCTTGGGTACGCTACTGGAGAATGCATTAGCTTGTAAGGACTTAATCCGTACATCATACTCTGCAGCAGTATAACAGATTTCTGATCCAAGTTGGTAACCCCAGAATGGAACGATCAAGTCGTCAATTTGTGCATGCCATCGATAAGGGTCGAGCACAATGCGTAAGTCTCGCATGGAAGCAAATCCCAGTAGAAGGTCACCCGGGAAAGTAATCTGGTCGACAACAAGGAAGGAAGCAGTGAAGTCTCTACCTTGGATAGAAAAGGTTAGGGAAGTCCGACCTCGGACATGCAGGTGAGAACCAGATACTCCACTAAGGGAGGACACAGGAGTCGGTTCTACGAGAAGGACATGTCGTAACTTCTTATCCTTAAACAAACTAGACCTAATAATATTGACTTGCGCACCAGAGTCCATGAACAAATGAACGGGCGCATTATAAACAGATGCTTGCACTATAGGGCCTATGGTTGCATTGGAAGTTATGTGCAAACAAAAAGGTGGATTGTCATCAGAAAAGACTTGTTCTACTCCATCCCCAAAATCATCTATGTCAGAGACATGTGAAGCAACATCATCAGCAGGGTTGTCATTCTCGAGACTGCTTAAGGCTTCAAAGGAATTGTGAACGGGGATGGTGTACTCATTATCACCTACTGTCACCATGGGACGGTTTGACTGGGGTGCTCGAATTCCCCCGAATTGGAAGAACGAGCCTGGTTCTGGTTAGTTTGAGAATTGAAAGAATGAGCCTGGTTCTGGTTATTTTGAAAACCCCGAGATCTGTTTCCTCTACGGGTTCTGCGTTTGGAACGACCACGGAAAGACCTAGAGTACTGAAGGTTATAGAGAGCATTACACTCAGATGTGTCATGTCCATGTATTCTATGATAAGTACAGTAGGGAAGATCTGAGTACTCATCATCAGTACGACGTCTCTTAGGGTAACTATCAGGACAATTAATTGCAATATGGCCACGGAAACCACAGTTGTAACAATTCCGCCGACTATGGTTACTGAATGTACTATGAATACTACGAGGTGTATAACGACTCTGTACACTGGTTCTTGGTGATCTCTGAGATGGTTGACGACCACGATTTGTCTCTGTGGCGCAAACAAGAGGTGGTGCAGACTGAGGCATATGTGTGACATTACTTTTAATACAAGGGAAAGTACCCTGGGGGCACAAGGAACGTACATGATTTAAGGCTGTAAGTGGTTCCATCGTTACAGTTGGAGGATGAGCCTCATAAGCACACACGGAAGCAGGCGGCATTAGTTCTTTGATTGCTCCAAAAGCTGCTATTTTAGCAAGTGATTCTGTAAATGGTTTAGCCTCTTCAGGGAGAAAAGATGATGATTGGACAGCATTGATAAATGATGATAAAAGTTTGTCTAATCTAACAGCAAATGCACTCAACGATTCATTACTCATGGTTGTAGCATTCACTAGTTCCCTAAGAACGACATATGGATCAGCTGTTTTTACTGGGACAAGGAAAGAACGAATCAGTTCCTCATATTGTGACCACTTAGCAAGATTCCTGAAGTCTCGCATATCAAGGAGATCAACAACGTGAACAGCAGCAGGAGATCGATAAAGAGCTTCTTTAGCAAGTCTGATAAGACTTTCCTCTGAAGGAGGACCTTCACCTAGAGCACTAGCACGAGAACGAATGGCTGCAAACCATGCTTCAAGACTATGTACATGGCCATTGAATAAAGGTAACGCATCAAGGGAATCACGAGTATAACTATAATATCTCGGTGTCTGAGTCGGTCTGTCAGTCGCTAAGAAACTGTCAGGACTGATGACAGGAGCAGCAATAGTAGCCTGAGAGGTCTGAGTGTCGACATTCACTAAAGTATCACTTGACAGTATGTGAGACATAATGGCAAAGTAACACGAGAACAAATAAGGCAAAAATAATGAACAATAAAATGATATAAAATTCTAGAATTGAAATAAAAGATATACAACTAATTCTGCAGAAGTAATAAAAAAATAATGTCTAAGATACACTGCAAGAGGAAGGAAAACTCAATTTAAAGGACTATTGACCAAGAAAAAAATTTACATTGAAATATACAAGTAAAAATATTACTGGAGACTGAATTAAATGCAAAATGAGCTGTCTTTACTCTTGCTAATAAATAAATTAATTAATTAAATTTTTAAATCAATGTGAAAGTATAAAATAAAATTATTAAATTGTTAACTGGGAAATTTAAGTATTTTCTAAGAATGCATAGACAAAATTAAAATATATTTCATAAAAATATCAATAAAAGAAAATAATTCACTTCAGAACAAGTGTAACAAAATAAAGTGTAGAAATAATCACTGCAGTAATAAAGTGTCACTGGGAAAACTCAGGTTAAATAATGAAATTAAAATATGAAGAAAAAAAAATAAACTGATTGAACACTTTAACTCTTAATTGTAAATTAGACAAAACAATTTACTCAAGCAGAGTAAAGAAAACACTTTACGTTAAAAGTACTTGAAATTGCATCAAGAGTGAATTTGTTCAAGAAATATAAAAATATGAATAAAATAAAACAAAGGAACAAAACAGGTAGGTTAACACTTACAGTGGCAGGGCACACTTCATTATTATAATATATTCTTACAACAAAATCCTGCTGTGACTGATACAACAAAATCTTGCTGTGACTGATACGACAAAAATTTGCTGGCAAAAATAATGGTACACAGTCTGCGAAAAAAAGTAGAGGAATGAGACACTGCTGGCATACGAAAAAAGACACACATAGAAATAAATGGATAATTTAGTATACTGGGGTGAATATCACTGCATGAAATACAATGACAATTACTGGAGAATACAACGCTGAAAGAATACAATAAAAAAAAATGAATCACTTCACACGGAGTGACTGACTGGTACACTACACAATAATACTTACTACAGACGAGTAGCATAAGAAAAAACACAGAATAAAAAAAATATAAGATAAGTGAAAACACTGAAAAATATTGTAAAAATTAACGAGTCAAAGAAAAACTGAAAACACCAGGTTTAGAGTACACAAGCAATTTACTATAAATGTCTCACACACGCAAATGTCTTTAAATGCTAGAAAAATGTCTCAAGAAAATTATCACTGAAGTCTGGAGTAGTAGACGGGATGACGAGTGATGAGGAGAAGGTTGGAGGGTGTCCTGCGCGGTGAGGGCTGACGTCACCTACACTCACTGTTGTCGGAAGAATGCGCGTTCTCGGGGAACTCTCATAATTGGGTTTTATCGTTGGCGCCAGCTACAATCTCTTGACCAATTATGTGAGCCAAAACAGTACTAGGACCCGGTACAAGGGTACAAACAACCACAGGTAGATGAGGTGTCTGGTGGTGGGTGGCTGGTGGTGGTTGTGGATAGTGGTGGGAGAGAGTGGTGGTGGTGGGTGTGACTCTGCTGGCACTCACTGACGCGCACCCCCACTCTACCCACGAAGGTGGCTTGATAACCCACTCTATGCCACAGGAATGGTGAAAACCACCCTTAGCATCCAACAGGGAGCACAAAGCGATATAGACAATACTTCAGAGGAACTTGGCTTACTTCTTACTGCGTGGCTTACTTCTCTCTCTCAGCTGGGTTAGAAGCTGGGTTGGCTGACTGGCTTACCCCACGAGAATGGCTGACTGGAAGACGTGTAACGATGCACAAAGCACGGAGGAGCAGTTGGATGACAGGAGACAGGCTGGATGATAGGCTGACTGGTGTTCACTTCCACAGTCTGGCTTACTGACTGGCTTAATTGCAAAATCCGGGTCAACCCCTCGGAGATTGAAGCAATTAGCACACGAACTAAGCCAGGAAGCTTGAAACGGCTGCAACAGGCTTGCAGGCTGAAGGTTGTGAGGGGAGTCAGGCGGCTGGTGGCTGGAGGTGGTGGGTGACGGTTCACCTTTGACCCTGCCGCTACTCACACAGCCTTCTAACGTCTTGAATTACCCTTAAAAACGTAAATCCACGCTCCACACTGCTGCCACCATTTATCATGTGGGAGTTCGACACGTGGATTAGGTAAGAAATACTCACGTAGGCTGTTATTACGTATAATTACAGATATGTGGAGAGAGCCCTTACAGCCGTGGCATATCTCACTGCTCACACTCGTAACACTGACTGACCGGCCGCCCACAGTACCCTGAGAGGGTCTTTGAATAATGTCAGTTCAGCGCAATATGAATAGACAGTGACTCAGGCAGAGACGGTTGGTCTTTGAGTCAACGGTACACTGGTTACTGGTAACTGGTTACTACTACTGAGATCAAGACCCAACATTCAAGACCCTACCTTCAAGACCCTACCTTCAAGACCCAACATTCAAGACCCTACCTTCAAGACCCAACATTCAAGACCCTACCTTCATGACCCAACATTCAAGACCCTACCTTTAAGACCCAACCTTCAAGACCCAACATTCAAGACTCAACCTTCAAGACCCAACCTTCAAGGTCCAACTTTCAAGATCCTACCTTCAAGACCCTACCTTTAAGACCCAACCTTCAAGACCCAATCTTCAAGGTCCAACTTTCAAGATCCTACCTTCAAGACCCAACCTTCAAGGTCCAACTTTCAAGATCCTACCTTCAAGACCCAACCTTCAAGGTCCAACTTTCAAGACCCTACCTTCAAGACCCTACCTTCAAGACCCAACCTTCAAGACCCTACCTTCAAGACCCAACCTTCAAGACCCTACCTTCAAGACCCTACCTTCAAGACCCAACTTTCAAGACCCAACCTCCAAGACCCTACCTTCAAGACCCAACCTTCAAGACCCAACCTTCAAGACCCAACCTTCAAGACCCAGCCTTCAAGACCCAACCTTCAAGACCCAACCTTCAAGACCCTACCTTCAAGACCCAACCTTCAAGACCCAACCTTCAAGACCCAACCTTCAAGACCCAACCTTCAAGACCCAGCCTTCAAGACCCAACCTTCAAGACCCAACCTTCAAGACCCAACCTTCAAGACCCAACCTTCAAGACCCAACCTTCAAGACCCAACCTTCAAGACCCTACCTTCAAGACCCAACCTTCAAGACCCTACCTTCAAGACCCTACCTTCAAGACCCAACCTTCAAGACCCAACCTCCAAGACCCTACCTTCAAGACCCAACCTTCAAGACCCAACCTTCAAGACCCAACCTTCAAGACCCTACCTTCAAAACCCAACCTTCAAGACCCTACCTTCAAGACCCAACATTCAAGACCCTACCTTCATGACCCAACATTCAAGACCCTACCTTCAAAACCCAACCTTCAAGACCCTACCTTCAAGACCCAACATTCAAGACCCTACCTTCATGACCCAACATTCAAGACCCTACGTTTAAGACCCAACCTTGAAGACCCAACCTTCAAGACCCAACCTTCAAGACCCTACCTTCAAGACCCTATCTTCAAGACCCAACCTTGAAGACCCAACCTTCAAGACCCTACCTTCAAGACCCAACCTTTAAGACCCAACCTTCAAGACCCAACCTTCAAGACCCAACCTTCAAGACCCTACCTTCAAGACCCTACCTTTAAGACCCAACCTTCAAGACCCAACCTTCAAGACCCAACCTTCAAGACCCTACCTTCAAGACCCTACCTTCAAGACCCTACCTTCAAGACCCTACCTTCAAGACCCAACCTTTAAACCCTACCTTCATGACCCAACCTTCAAGACCCTACCTTCAAGACCCTACCTTCAAGACCCAACCTTTAAACCCTACCTTTAAGACCCAACCTTCAAGACCCAGCCTTCAAGACCCAACCTTCAAGACCCTACCTTCAAGACCCTACCTTCAAGACCCAACCTTCAAGACCCAACCTTCAAGACCCTACCTTCAAGACCCAACCTTCAAGACCCTACCTTCAAGACCCTACCTTCAAGACCCAACCTTCAAGACCCTACCTTCAAGACCCTACCTTCAAGACCCAACCTTCAAGACCCAACCTTCAAGACCCAACCTTCAAGACCCTACCTTCAAGACCCTACCTTCAAGACTCAACCTTCAAGACCCTACCTTTAAGACCCAACCTTCAAGACCCAGCCTTCAAGACCCAACCTTCAAGACCCTACCTTCAAGACCCTACCTTCAAGACCCAACCTTCAAGACCCAACCTTCAAGACCCAACCTTCAAGGCTTTACCTTCAAGACCCAACCTTCAAGACCCAACCTTCAAGGCCCTACCTTCAAGACCCAACCTTCAAGACCCAGCCTTCAAGACCCAACCTTCAAGACCCTACCTTCATGACCCAACCTTCAAGACTCTACCATCAAGACCCAACCTTCAAGACCCAACCTTCAAGACCCTACCTTCAAGACCCAACCTTCAAAACCCAACCTTCAAGACCCTACCTTCATGACCCAACCTTCAAGACTCTACCATCAAGACCCAACATTCAAGACCCTACCTTCAAGACCCAACCTTCAAGACCCAGCCTTCAAGACCCAACCTTCAAGACCCTACCTTCAAGACCCTACCTTCAAGACCCAACATTCAAGACCCAACCTTCAAAACCCTACCTTCAAGACCCAACCTTCAAGACCCAACATTCAAGACCCAACCTTCAAGACCCAGCCTTCAAGACCCTACCTTCAAGACCCTACCTTCAATACCCTACCTTTAAGACCCTACCTTCAGGACCCAACATTCAAGACCCTACCTTCAAGACCCAACCTTCAAGACCCACCCTTCAAGACCCTACCTTCAAGACCCTACCTTCAAGACCCAACCTTCAAGACCCAACCTTCAAGACCCTACCTTCAAGACCCAACCTTAAAGACCCAACCTTCAAGACCCAACCTTCAAGACTCTACCTTCAAGACCCTACCTTCAAGACCCTACCTTCAAGACCCAACCTTCAAGACCCCACCTTCATGACCCAACCTTCAAGACCCAACCTTCAAGACCCAACCTTCAAGACCCTACCTTCAAGACCCTACCTTCAAGACCCAACCTTCAAGACCCCACCTTCATGACCCAACCTTCAAGACCCAACCTTCAAGACCCCACCTTCATGACCCAACCTTCAAGACTCTACCTTCAAGACCCAACCTTCAAGACCCAACCTTCAAGACCCAACCTTCAAGGCCCTACCTTCAAGACCCTACCTTCAAGACCCAACCTTCAAGACCCCACCTTCATGACCCAACCTTCAAGACCCAACCTTTAAGACCCCACCTTCATGACCCAACCTTCAAGACCCAACCTTCAAGACTCTACCTTCAAGACAAAACCTTCAAGACTCTACCTTCAAGACCCAACCTTCAAGACCCAACCTTCAAGACCCAACCTTCAAGACCCTACCTTCAAGACCCTACCTTCAAGACCCAACCTTCAAGACCCCACCTTCATGACCCAACCTTCAAGACCCAACCTTCAAGACCCAACCTTCAAGACCCAACCTTCAAGACCCAACCTTCAAGACCCAACCTTCAAGACCCAACCTTTAAGACCCTACCTTGAAGACCCAACCTTCAAGACCCAGCTTTCAAGACCCAACCTTCAAGACCCTACCTTCAAGACCCTACCTTCAAGACCCAACCTTCAAGACCCAGCTTTCAAGACCCAACCTTCAAGACCCTACCTTCAAGACCCTACCTTCAAGACCCAACATTCAGGACCCAACCTTCAAGACCCAACCTTCAAGACCCTACCTTCAAGACCCTACCTTCAAGACCCTACCTTCAAGACCCAACCTTCAAGACCCTACCTTCAAGACCCTACCTTCAAGACCCAACCTTCAAGACCCAACCTTCAAGACCCAACCTTCAAGACTCTACCTTCAAGACCCTACCTTCAAGACCCAACCTTCAAGACCCAACCTTCAAGACTCTACCTTCAAGACCCTACCTTCAAGACCCTACCTTCAAGACCCTACCTTCAAGACCCAACCTTCAAGACCCAACCTTCAAGACCCAACCTTCAAGACCCTACCTTCAAGACCCTACCTTCAAGACCCAACCTTCAAGACCCAACCTTCAAGACCCAACCTTCAAGACCCAACCTTCAAGACCCAACCTTCAAGACCCAACCTTCAAGACCCAACCTTCAAGACCCAGCTTTCAAGACCCAACCTTCAAGACCCAGCCTTCAAGACCCAACCTTCAAGACCCAACCTTCAAGACCCAACCTTCAAGACCCAACCTTCAAGACCCAACCTTCAAGACCCAACCTTCAAGACCCTACCTTCAAGACCCAACCTTCAAGACCCTACCTTCAAGACCCTACCTTCAAGACCCAACCTTCAAGACCCAACCTCCAAGACCCTACCTTCAAGACCCAACCTTCAAGACCGAACCTTCAAGACCCAACCTTCAAGACCCTACCTTCAAAACCCAACCTTCAAGACCCTACCTTCAAGACCCAACATTCAAGACCCTACCTTCATGACCCAACATTCAAGACCCTACGTTTAAGACCCAACCTTGAAGACCCAACCTTCAAGACCCAACCTTCAAGACCCTACCTTCAAGACCCTATCTTCAAGACCCAACCTTCAAGACCCAACCTTCAAGACCCTACCTTCAAGACCCAACCTTTAAGACCCAACCTTCAAGACCCAACCTTCAAGACCCAACCTTCAAGACCCTACCTTCAAGACCCTACCTTTAAGACCCAACCTTCAAGACCCAACCTTCAAGACCCAACCTTCAAGACCCTACCTTCAAGACCCTACCTTCAAGACCCTACCTTCAAGACCCTACCTTCAAGACCCAACCTTTAAACCCTACCTTCATGACCCAACCTTCAAGACCCTACCTTCAAGACCCTACCTTCAAGACCCAACCTTTAAACCCTACCTTTAAGACCCAACCTTCAAGACCCAGCATTCAAGACCCAACCCTCAAGACCCTACCTTCAAGACCCTACCTTCAAGACCCAACCTTCAAGACCCAACCTTCAAGACCCAACCTTCAAGACCCTACCTTCAAGACCCAACCTTCAAGACCCTACCTTCAAGACCCTACCTTTAAGACCCTACCTTCAAGACCCAACCTTCAAGACCCTACCTTCAAGACCCTACCTTCAAGACCCAACCTTCAAGACCCAACCTTCAAGACCCAACATTCAAGACCCTACCTTCAAGACCCTACCTTCAAGACTCAACCTTCAAGACCCTACCTTTAAGACCCAGCCTTCAAGACCCAGCCTTCAAGACCCAACCTTCAAGACCCTACCTTCAAGACCCTACCTTCAAGACCCAACCTTCAAGACCCAACCTTCAAGACCCAACCTTCAAGGCTTTACCTTCAAGATCCAACCTTCAAGACCCAACCTTCAAGGCCCTACCTTCAAGACCCAACCTTCAAGACCCAGCCTTCAAGACCCAACCTTCAAGACCCTACCTTCATGACCCAACCTTCAAGACTCTACCATCAAGACCCAACCTTCAAGACCCAACCTTCAAGACCCTACCTTCAAGACCCAACCTTCAAAACCCAACCTTCAAGACCCTACCTTCATGACCCAACCTTCAAGACTCTACCATCAAGACCCAACCTTCAAGACCCTACCTTCAAGACCCAACCTTCAAGACCCAGTCTTCAAGACCCAACCTTCAAGACCCTACCTTCAAGACCCTACCTTCAAGACCCAACATTCAAGACCCAACCTTCAAAACCCTACCTTCAAGACCCAACCTTCAAGACCCAACATTCAAGACCCAACCTTCAAGACCCAGCCTTCAAGACCCTACCTTCAAGACCCTACCTTCAAGACCCTACCTTTAAGACCCTACCTTCAAGACCCAACATTCAAGACCCTACCTTCAAGACCCAACCTTCAAGACCCACCCTTCAAGACCCTACCTTCAAGACCCTACCTTCAAGACCCAACCTTCAAGACCCAACCTTCAAGACCCTACCTTCAAGACCCAACCTTAAAGACCCAACCTTCAAGACCCAACCTTCAAGACTCTACCTTCAAGACCCTACCTTCAAGACCCTACCTTCAAGTCCCAACCTTCAAGACCCCACCTTCATGACCCAACCTTCAAGACCCAACCTTCAAGACCCAACCTTCAAGACCCTACCTTCAAGACCCTACCTTCAAGACCCAACCTTCAAGACCCCACCTTCATGACCCAACCTTCAAGACCCAACCTTCAAGACCCCACCTTCATGACCCAACCTTCAAGACTCTACCTTCAAGACCCAACCTTCAAGACCCAACCTTCAAGACCCAACCTTCAAGGCCCTACCTTCAAGACCCTACCTTCAAGACCCAACCTTCAAGACCCCACCTTCATGACCCAACCTTCAAGACCCAACCTTTAAGACCCCACCTTCATGACCCAACCTTCAAGACCCAACCTTCAAGACTCTACCTTCAAGACCCAACCTTCAAGACTCTACCTTCAAGACCCAACCTTCAAGACCCAACCTTCAAGACCCAACCTTCAAGACCCTACCTTCAAGACCCTACCTTCAAGACCCAACCTTCAAGACCCCACCTTCATGACCCAACCTTCAAGACCCAACCTTCAAGACCCAACCTTCAAGACCCAACCTTCAAGACCCAACCTTCAAGACCCAACCTTTAAGACCCTACCTTGAAGACCCAACCTTCAAGACCCAGCTTTCAAGACCCAACCTTCAAGACCCTACCTTCAAGACCCTACCTTCAAGACCCAACCTTCAAGACCCAGCTTTCAAGACCCAACCTTCAAGACCCTACCTTCAAGACCCTACCTTCAAGACCCAACATTCAGGACCCAACCTTCAAGACCCAACCTTCAAGACCCTACCTTCAAGACCCTACCTTCAAGACCCTACCTTCAAGACCCAACCTTCAAGACCCTACCTTCAAGACCCTACCTTCAAGACCCAACCTTCAAGACCCAACCTTCAAGACCCAACCTTCAAGACTCTACCTTCAAGACCCTACCTTCAAGACCCAACCTTCAAGACCCAACCTTCAAGACTCTACCTTCAAGACCCTACCTTCAAGACCCTACCTTCAAGACCCTACCTTCAAGACCCAACCTTCAAGACCCAACCTTCAAGACCCAACCTTCAAGACCCTACCTTCAAGACCCTAACTTCAAGACCCAACCTTCAAGACCCAACCTTCAAGACCCAACCTTCAAGACCCAACCTTCAAGACCCAACCTTCAAGACTCTACCTTCAAGACCCTACCTTCAAGACTCTACCTTCAAGACCCAACCTTCAAGACCCAACCTTCAAGACCCAACCTTCAAGACTGTACCTTCAAGACCCTACCTTCAAGACCCTACCTTCAAGACCCTACCTTCAAGACCCAACCTTCAAGACCCAACCTTCAAGACCCAACCTTCAAGACCCTACCTTCAAGACCCTACCTTCAAGACCCAACCTTCAAGACCCAACCTTCAAGACCCAACCTTCAAGACTCAACCTTCAAGACCCAACCTTCAAGACCCAACCTTCAAGACCCAACCTTCAAGACCCAACCTTCAAGACCCAGCCTTCAAGACCCTACCTTCAAAACCCAACCTTCAAGACCCTACCTTCAAGACCCTACCTTCAAAACCCAACCTTTAAGACCCTACCTTCAAAACCCAACCTTCAAGACCCTACCTTCAAGACCCTACCTTTAAGACCCTACCTTCAAGACCCTACCTTCAAGACCCTACCTTCAAGACCCTACCTTTAAGACCCTACCTTCAAGACCCTACCTTCAAGACCCTGCCTTTAAGACCCTACCTTCAAGACCCTACCTTCAAGACCCTACCTTCAAGACCCTACCTTCAAGACCCTACCTATAAGACCCTGTCTTCAGGACCCTGCCTTCAAGACCCTACCTTCAAGACCCTGCCTTCAAGACCCAACCTTCAAGACCCAACCTTCAAGACCCTATCTTCACGACCCAACCTTCAAGACCCTACCTTCAAGACCCAACCTTCAAGACCCTATCTTCACGACCCAACCTTCAAGACCCAACCTTCAAGACCCAACATTCAAGACCCAACCTTCAAGACCCAACCTTCAAGACCCAACCTTCAAGACCCAGCCTTCAAGACCCTACCTTCAAAACCCAACCTTCAAGACCCTACCTTCAAGACCCTACCTTCAAAACCCAACCTTTAAGACCCTACCTTCAAAACCCAACCTTCAAGACCCTACCTTCAAGACCCTACCTTTAAGACCCTACCTTCAAGACCCTACCTTCAAGACCCTACCTTCAAGACCCTACCTATAAGACCCTGTCTTCAGGACCCTGCCTTCAAGACCCTACCTTCAAGACCCTGCCTTCAAGACCCAACCTTCAAGACCCAACCTTCAAGACCCTATCTTCACGACCCAACCTTCAAGACCCCACCTTCAAGACCCAACCTTCAAGACCCTATCTTCACGACCCAACCTTCAAGACCCAACCTTCAAGACCCAACCTTCAAGACCCAACCTTCAAGACCCAACCTTCAAGACCCAGCCTTCAAGACCCTACCTTCAAAACCCAACCTTTAAGAACCTACCTTCAAAACCCAACCTTCAAGACCCTACCTTCAAGACCCTACCTTTAAGACCCTACCTTCAAGACCCAACCTTCAAGACCCTACCTTCAAGACCCTACCTTTAAGACCCTACCTTCAAAACCCAACCTTTAAGACCCTACCTTCAAAACCCAACCTTCAAGACCCTACCTTCAAGACCCTACCTTTAAGACCCTACCTTCAAAACCCAACCTTCAAGACCCTACCTTCAAGACCCTACCTTTAAGACCCTACCTTCAAGACCCTACCTTCAAGACCCTGCCTTTAAGACCCTACCTTCAAGACCCTACCTTCAAGACCCTACCTTCAAGACCCTACCTTCAAGACCCTACCTATAAGACCCTGTCTTCAGGACCCTGCCTTCAAGACCCTACCTTCAAGACCCTGCCTTCAAGACCCAACCTTCAAGACCCAACCTTCAAGACCCTATCTTCACGACCCAACCTTCAAGACCCCACCTTCAAAACCCAACCTTCAAGACCCTACCTTTAAGACCCTACCGTCAAGACCCTACCTTCAAGACCCAACCTTCAAGACCCAACCTTCAAGACCCTACCTTCAAGACCCAACCTTCAAGACCCTACCTTCAAGACCCTACCTTCAAAACCCAACCTTCAAGACCCTACCTTTAAGACCCTACCTTCAAGACCCTACCTTCAAGACCCTACCTTCAAGACCCTGCCTTTAAGACCCTACCTTCAAGACCCTACCTTCAAGACCCTACCTTCAAAACCCAACCTTCAAGACCCTACCTTTAAGACCCTACCGTCAAGACCCTACCTTCAAGACCCTACCTTCAAGACCCTACCTTCAAGACCCTACCTTCAAGACCCTACCTATAAGACCCTGTCTTCAGGACCCTGCCTTCAAGACCCTACCTTCAAGACCCTGCCTTCAAGACCCAACCTTCAAGACCCAACCTTCAAGACCCTATCTTCACGACCCAACCTTCAAGACCCCACCTTCAAGACCCAACCTTCAAGACCCTATCTTCACGACCCAACCTTCAAGACCCAACCTTCAAGACCCAACCTTCAAGACCCTATCTTCACGACCCAACCTTCAAGACCCAACCTTCAAGACCCAACCTTCAAGACCCTATCTTCACGACCCAACCTTCAAGACCCAACCTTCAAGACCCAACCTTCAAGACCCTACCTTCACGACCCAACCTTCAAGACCCAACCTTCAAGACCCAACCTTCAAGATCCTATCTTCACGACCCAACCTTCAAGACCCAACCTTCAAGACCCAACCTTCAAGACCCAACCTTCAAGAACCCAACCTTCAAGACCAAACACACACACACGTCATGATAATGTGGGTTCTGATCATCATGTTTACAAGTGGTATGCCTTCCTACGACCTTCACCTTGACACCGTGGACTAGGTACTAAATGGAAGTCAGTCATGGTGTCGACAGGTAGAGCTCTCTGGTTGGCTTGGTGTTGGTGAGATAAGATAAGATTTGTTCTCATTTTTAACCCGGAGGGTTAGCCACCCAGAATAGCCCAATAGAGCAGTGCGTCATCGAGGACTGTCTATTTCATTGTGGTCCTTTAATCTTGTCTCCCAGGATGCGATTCACATCAGTCAGCTAACACCCAGGTAGCTACTCAGTACTAGGTGAACAGGGACAGTAGGTGTAAGGAAACATGACCAATGCCGGGGACTGAACTACGGACACTTGGTGTATGAGGCGAGTGCGTTGCCAACCGAGCCACGGTGGTTATGTTGTAGCAGTTGCTATGATAGTGGTATATTGTAGTTGTGGTGGTAGTATAATACACAAATAACCCGCACATAGGAGAGAGAAAAACTTAAGATGGCGTTTCAGTCTGTCTTGGACCATTTACAAGTCACATTGTGTGACAGTGTGACTTGTAAATGGTCCAAGTCGGACCGAAACGTTGTCATAAATTCTGTACGCTATATGCGCGTTATTTTTGCATTGTTCCACTCACGGTATTGTGTCTTTTGTTCTTCGTGGTGGTGGTAGTATATTGTAGTTGTTGGTGTGATGGTGGTCACTTACGGGTCATTCACCTTAACTGTACCATACCTATGTCATCATACAGGTCACAGACCGGGTCGCTGGGGCGTTGACCCCTGAAACCCTTTCCAGGTATACTCTAGGTATACTCACCTTCACTGTATCCTACCTGTGTTATCATACAGGTCTCTCACCTTCACTATATCTTATCACTGTCATTAAACTGGTCACTCACGTGTGTCACCATGTACTCACATGGAGTATGCAACACCAACCTGGTACCACGTTGAAGAAATTGCTGAAGTTTGGGAGGGGACAAGTTCCAGAGTTGTGGGACATGTAACATGAGGAGAAACGTGAAAAGTGGAATATGTCGCATTAGAGCATTGAAGGAGCACGAGCGACATGATAAATGCATACAAAATACTCAGATAATTTGATAAAGTTAACGAAGAAAGACTGTTCGAAATGCGAGAAACAGGTAAACAAGGGGACAGATGAACTTAAGAAAGGAGACAGAAACGAGGCATTAAACTACAGACCAGTGTCTCTGACGTGTATAGTACGCAAAGTCATGGAGAAGATTATCAGGAGGAGAGTGGTGGAACACCTGGAACGGAAAAAGATAATAAATGACAAGCAGCATGGATTCATGGAAGGCAAATCCTGTGTCACAAACCTTCTGGAGTTTTATGACAAGGTAACATAAGTAAGACACGAGAGAGAAGGGTGGGTTGATTGCATTTTTCTGGACGGCAGGAAGACCTTCGACACAGTTCCTCACAAGAGATTAGTGCAGAAGCTGGAGGATCAGGCGCGTATAACAGGAAGGGCACTGCACTGGATCAGAGAATACCTGACAGGGAGGCAACAAGGAGTCATGGTACGTGAAGAGGTATCACAGTGGGCGCCTGTGACGAGCGGGGTCCCACAGGGGTCAGTTCTGAGACCAATGCTATTTTTGATACATGTGAATGACATGATGGAAGTGATAGACTCTGAAGTATCCCTGTTCGCAGATGATGTGAAGTTGATGAGAATTAAATCGGATGAGGATCAGGCAGGACTACAAAGAGACCTGGACAGGCTGGACGCGTGGTCCAGAAACTGGCTTCTCGAATTCAACCCTGCCAAATGCAAAGTCAAGAAGATTGGGAAGGGCAGAGAAGACCGCAAACGAGTATAGGCTAGGTGGACAAATACTGCAAACCTCACTCAAGAAGAAAGATCTTGGGGTGACCATAACACCGAGCACGTCTCCGGAGGCACACCTCAACCAGATAACTGCTGCAGCATATGGGCGTTTGGCAAACCTGAGAATAGCGTTCCGATACCTTAGTAAGGAATCGTTCAAGACACTACACTGTGTACGTCAGGCCCATACTGGAGTATGCAGCACCAGTTTGGAACCCACACCTGGTCAAGCACGTCAAGAAGTTAGAAAACGTACAAAGGTTTGCAACAAGGCTAGTTCCGGAGCTCAGAGGAAGGAAAGAAGGGTCAATGAAGACATGATAACGACATACAAGATACTGCGTGGAATAGATAAGGTGGACAGAGACAGGATGTACCAGAGAGGGGACACAGAAACAAGGGGTCACAATTGGAAGCTGAAGACTCAGACGAGTCACAGGGATGTTAGGAAGTATTTCGTCAGTCATAGAATCGTCAGGAAGTGGAATATCCTAGCAGGTGATGTAGTGGAGGCAGGAACCATACATAACTTTAAGACGAGGTATGACAAAGCTCAGGAAGCAGAGAGAGAGAGAGAGGACCTAGTAGCGATCAATGAAGAGGCGATGCCAGGAGCTGAGTCTCGACCTCTGCAACCACAAGTAGGTGAGTACAATTAGGTGAGTACACCAGTCACCGAGAGGTCGGGATATATTTGCTCAGCCTCAGGGTGGTTGGAAAGTTGAATAACTTGGATGAAACAGTGGTTGCCTGTAGGTTACTTGTAGTCGCTTCTGTGGGTTACTTACAGTTCACTCCCAGACCAGGCCTCCTAGTTGCTGTCCTGATCAGTCAAGCTGTTGGTGCTCGCTGTAGTCAGTCTTCTATATGCACAGCAACCCAGCTAATACGGAAATGACTTGGAGAACCTATCAAGCTTCCTCTTGAAGACAGGTGGGATTTATAATTAGCTTTAGGCACGTTTGGAAGAAGTTGAAAAGTTGTGGCCCCTTTGAAGCCACGACTCTTCACACACACACACACACACACACACACACACACTTTCTCTCTCTCTCTCAAGGAGAGGGATCTTGGGGTGAGTATAACACCGGGCACATCTCCTGAGGCGCACATCAGCCAAATAACTGCTGCAACATACCGGCGACTAGTAAATCTAAGAATAGCATTTTGACATCTCACTATGGGATCGTTCAGGACCCTGTACACTGTGTAAGTTAGATGTATATTGAAGTATGCAGCACCAGTTTGCAACCCATACCTAGCCAAGCACGTAAAGAAAATAGAGAAAGTGCAGAGGTTTGCAACAAGACTAGTCCCGGAGGTAAGGGGCATGTCCTTCGAGGAGAGATTAAGGGAAATCGACCTGACGACATTGGAGGACAGGAGAGTATACACACACACACACACACACACACACACACACACACACATATTCGTTCATCATATGGTAGGCTAAAATAATCAAGGACTGTACGTGACCACCCTCAGAGAAAAGCAAGAGGCCACATTTTCCTCTTACGCAAGAAGCGATACAGAAAAGACACAAGAGTGTTTATTTACACACAATATTAGCTGGACGGGGAACCCCAAGTTTCTCTCTCACGCAGTATTTTTCATTAATATTATTAATATTTCCAAGAATCTATTATGTTAGCTTTTCAGAAACATATTATTGGTTATAATAACTACGTGGTCATGTTATATATAATGACTACATCCTAGTAATGATAAGGGCCTCTCTGTTTCATAAAACTTTAAAACAGGAAATTACGTATATTCCCGGACTGGCTGCTACCCTTGTGAGCCTAATACAGCTGAGTTTAGGCTTAACAAGTTCATAAAAGTCCTCAGCTGAGTGATATATATGACGGACTAAAGTTGTAGGACTATTTTTTAACAACTATGATAGTTCGTTCCCCTTAAGACTACGTACCCTCTTTTAGCACTTGTATTTAGTTATGTTTGGCTGTATATCTTATAAAGATCTTTTGATAACATTGTAACTTAAAGTACTGACAGGTATTACTAAATGAACATGTAAGATATTAGTAGTTATGTCCATCT
Organism: Cherax quadricarinatus; assembly: GCF_038502225.1. Classification (NCBI taxonomy): domain Eukaryota; kingdom Metazoa; phylum Arthropoda; class Malacostraca; order Decapoda; family Parastacidae; genus Cherax; species Cherax quadricarinatus. Next base: position 1,338,163 of record NC_091347.1, on the reverse strand, counting down.
CCGCCTCACCTGCTGGTGTTCTTCTTATACCTGTCAATGGAGTAACATTAAAAATGACGCTACACAGCGGACACAGGATATATACATTGTGAGGTGTATGTCCCTTCTCTCAGTGTATATACTGAGACTTTGTTTTAATCCCATTTTTAGAGATGTAAATTATTCCTGGCTGGTGGTGGACAGGTGATATGCAGCCTTAATGACTATTTAAGTAGTTGATAAGCTTTAAACCTAATAAATTAACCATCATCGGCCACAATTTCTAGAGAGAGAGAGAGAGAGAGAGAGAGAGAGAGAGAGGAGGGGAAGGGGGAGATAAACAGTCTTCTTTAAAATATCACAAATTACTGTTAGTATTTAATTTCATCAAATTCTCCTTATATATATATATATATATATATATATATATATATATATATATATATATATATATATATATATATATATATATATATATATATATATATATATATATATATATATATATATATATATATATATATATATATATATATATATATATATATATATATATATATATATATATATATATATATATATATATATATATATATATATATATATATATATATATATATATATATATATATATATATATATATATATATATATATATTATATATATATATATATATATATTATATATATATATATATATATATATATATATATATATATATCTATATATAATATATATATATATATATATATATATATATATATATATATGTGTGTGTGTGTGTGTGTGTGTGTGTGTGTGTGTGTGTGTGTGTGTGTGTGTGTGTGTGTGTGTGTGTGTGTGAGAGAGAGAGAGAGAGAGAGAGAATTTGCTGAAATTAAATACTAACAGTAATTTGTGATACTTTGAAGAGGACTGTTTATCTGTCTCCCAAAGTTCGTTTACAACTCAAGTAGTGAAGTACGTATGTACCGGTGATATTATTTCTCTAGTGTTGTGGTTTGTTGCAGCGCTGAGTAACAGAAATGGTTTCAGTGCTTCGTGAGAATTACAAGAACAACAAGACACTGGGAGAGAATAAAGCCTTTGGTTCCACAAGATTAGTACCATGACTAGGTAGTGCTACAGTACTGTTTCTCTCAGGAATAATAGCACTCTCCATATATGTCTGTGATCTGCCAGAAGGGATTACGTCCTATGTGTGTCTTTGCAGATAATATTAAAGGACAAGGGCAGAAGAACACAGATATATGCTTGACGAAGGTGGGCCTAGAAAGGTTGCAGCAGTGGTCCTGCAACTGACTGCTGGATGTCACTTCAAACAAAACAGGGTTACCAGCACTGCGAACGTTAAGAGTAGACCAGACACACTGCATCATGGGAGGAAACAATCTGCAAATATCAGATACGTAACCAGAGTTACGTATACAAAGTTTACCGTCATTGGTACATGCAAGACAAGCAAACCTCAGAAAAGCTTTCAGGAACTTGAACAAATAATCCTTCGTCTCTATATACGACATATGTTATTATGATCTTGGAGTACGTGACCCCAGTGTGGAGCCACTACCTGGTCAGGTATGTGCCAAAGCTTGAAAACCAAAGGTTTTCAACGAGACTAGTCCCAGAACTGAGTGGAATACCCCATACAGGACAGTTAGAAGTAATTGAACCTGACCACCTTAGTGGAGACATGATACAATGTACATAATTTTAATAGGAAGTGATAGGGAAAATAGGGATAGACTGCTTCGGTTAAGAGGACCAAGGTCAACCTTACTGTTGAGAAATGATTTACCAGCTAAGTTTATAGTTTAAATATAGGGAAAACTTAGCTTAGAAAGACAGCTCATCGCCTGCACAGCCGCCCTTGCAGACGAGGTCTTGAGAAGCTGTCGAAGATCACTTCTCAACGGGCTGAAATTAATTATATTTTGTAAGATTATAAATTACCCCTAGGGGTGTTATGTCAGCATATTTCATTCACTGATGGCTGACTTACGTACTTGTGTGGACTCAAAAGTCCGCACCTCACTGCCGACTATAGGTTGATTACAAACTCCTTGCGACACAAGAACTGCGCAGTCCCCCGTACTACAAGAAATAAGTAACCCACCTTGCTCTTGTAGCAAGGTGTTCTTCACACCTTCGACAGGTATTGGTGACTTGATAGAAGCTGATGTGTCCTTGGATGTCCACGTCTTCCATGGTCTAGGAATACGCACACTGGTACACTATGTTCCACAAGATTTGTCTTTATTGTTCACAATCTTATCACTAAAGAAGCTGATCACACTTCTCTGTAAGTGTTTAGTGTTTATTGTGTTTTGTGAGACACTTTATTCACACTAACGCACAGATCAGTATTCTTTGTTGGTTATCCTGGCGTCAGTGTGACTCTCAGTAGAGTCAAAAGTAATCTGAAGACGCCACAACCTCCTACTTCACTGCCCCTAGCACATAAAGGAAAAGCTGACCTAGTACTTTTGCTTCCTTGCCACTTCCTCCATGAAGCAAAGCAGAATGCTTGAATCTTGCTGTCTTAAGCATAGACAACAATGTCCACTATCTTTACCATGGTGATAAAGTGGGATCACGATTTTCCTTAATTGTCCTGCTAAGGTAAGAGATGGACTGTCTTTTATTAAAATACACCTTGCAACACTGGAGTCTTGCACGGAGCCTCGGTCGCTTGACCACGTCGCATACTGGTACTGCATCTGGGATCAATTACTTGCTGTAGCAGTAAACAAGATGCTTGCCCCTTCTGAGAGGGCTGGGCCCCTCAGGGCTAAAAGGGGCTGAAAAGGGCTGAAGGGGGCTGATACCCCCCTCCTGGAGAAAATTTCTCCACACTGTTCTGAAAGCAGAAGACAGATGTGGTATTGGGATATTACCAAGTATTTAGCCTCATCCTGGTGGATGAGCAAGTGGTTTAAGCAAATTCATTACACTGCTGTTAGGATAGGTATGACAAGGTCCATGATGCCAGATATCCGTAATGAAAGTCAAGGTAGTTCTCAGTAGGCAGGATAATGAGCCTGGAGAACGCACACACCCACGCAAGTGTGAACCCACGCCGCACTCATGCATCTACTTTTGTATTAACCAACAAACCCACGCATGTTTACACTCACGTATGCACACACACACTAGAGAACAGGAGGATCAGGGAAGACATCATAACGACATATAAAATACTGCGAGGAATTGACAGGGTGGACAAAGAAAAGATGTTCCAGAGAAGGGACACAGGAACAAGGGGCCACATTGGAAGTTGAAGACTCCTATTAGTCAAAGAGATGTTCGGAAGTATTTTTTTCAGTCATAGAATTTTTAGGAAGTGGAATATCCTAGCAGGTGATGTAGTGGAGGAAGGAACCATACATAGGTTTAAGACGAGGTATGACGAAGCTCAGGGAGCAGAGAGAGAGAGGGCCTAGTAGCGATCAGTGAAGAGGCGGGGCCAGGAGCTGAGTATCGACCCCTGCAACTACAACTGGGTGAGTACAATTAGGTGAGTACACACACACACATACACACACAAGCCAAATGTCTATCGATAACGCCTTTGACAACTCTTGGTTAACACATGTTGCAGCTACCAGCTAGTGAAACACGTCAAGATACTAAAGAACCTCCAAAGATTCGCAAGAAGACTGGTACTCGAACAAATGTTTCAAAGATAAACAACAAGGCAATAGAACACAGGAAGCTGGGAGACATAATAATAACATACAAAATATTGACAGACAGCATGACTCTGCATTTCACAACACTAGAACGCAGAATGCTGTGAGATATAACATACAAGATAATCACAGACAGCATGACATAATTCATAACACTTCATTTCCCAACACTACAACACAGAGGATACTCCAAGGAATAAACAAGGTATATACTGACAGGCTGTTCACAAGCACAACCACAGTAAAAGCTCATGGACTGAAATTAAATACATGGATGACTCGTAGGGTTATTAGACAGTACTTCTTGAGCGCAGGACAGCAGACAACCGGAAAATGTTAGAGAGCGACAAAGCAGAAGCAGAAATAACTCACACCTGCTAAGTAAAATATGATAAGTTTAAATAAGGGCTGCCAGTGCGAAGTTAACCCAAGAATTTGAAGATCACAAAGCTGCAGACTCAACCCTGTGATTATATACATTGAATAGGAATTGTGCTTTAAGTAGGGAACCAGGAATGAAGAGAGAGAGAGAAGAGGATAAACTAGATAAGATAGCGAGGACTGAAGGGAGGACAGATAAGGTAAGACGATAATAAAGGGAAGTATGGTGGGTCACATACACTTTCAACGAGAAGCAAGAAACAACACTCATTTATAACAAAGTCGAACATAATAAGTCTCATGGGCCTTAGAAGGACACATGTAGAGGGTAAAATGAACATTCTGTTGAAGATTAATTTTGAGTTTGTAAGAACAATGTGGAATACGCACAAAAAACATGGAAGTCCTGAGGTGTAAGTAATAATTTACCAGTTGTCGTGTCTTTGAGACTGACAACCTGACATATATATAAAGGCTTAAAAAACAAATTTCAAGACACTAAAGAAACACAGAATAGGCATTGTCACAGAGTACAAAATGCTTATAGGAATGGACCAAAGGAGCCAGTAGGAGGGCAATATTGAAAATATACACCAAAATAAGCAAAAGGTATATGAGACGGAAATTCTTGACGGTGGTGGTAAGTGGAATGCACTTGGGGAGAAAGTAGTGGAGGTGAACTCTATGCAGGAATTGAACTGTACAGTATATAGGACAAAGAGTAGGAGGATTGTGGTTGTGGATAGTTGACACAGTGAAGGTTAAGAGACAGAGATCTGGTAGCTAATGTTCCATCCCTGTAAATACTGTTAGTCCAAGTACAGTTACTTGGGTACACACACACACACACACACACACACACTCACACACACACACACACACACACACACACACACACACACACACACACACACACACACACACACACACACACACACACACACACACACACAATACTGAGAGGAATCGACAAGGTAGACAGATACAAGATGATCCAGAGATGGGACACAGCAACAAGGGGTCACAGTTGGAAGTTGAATCACAGGGATGATAGGAAGTATTTCTTCGTTCACAGAGTTGACAGGAAGTGGAATAGTCTGTAAAGTAACATAGTGGAGGCAGGATCCATACATAGCATTAAGAAGAGGTATGATAAAGCTCATGGAGCAGGAAGAGTGACCTAGTAGTGGCCAATAAAGAGGCAGGGCCAGGAGCTGTGAATCGACCCCTGCAGCCACAACTAGGTGAGTGTATACACACACACACACACAACTAGGCCCAGAAACAACAGATAATGAAGAGACTGGAGAAAGGAAAGCTGAAATGGAGGCAGCTAAATCGAATCAGGGAATACATAGGGATATGCAGGGAAAGAATGAAAGGGAAAGATCAGTCTTTGCTTATGGGGTCCAGTAAGTTGAAGGGAAAACATAGGAAGCAAGAAGACAAGGGGAGAAAAAAAAGTGATTGAAAGCATCATGAAAGCAATAGGAGATGACATGACCCAGCTGGCAAATTTTCTGAGAAAAGGGGGGTTGCAAGAGGAAGAAACCGGCCAGTCACAGTGATTTTCAAGGCAGAAACAGGATCCTGCAGGAGAAAGCAAGACTAAGGGACATGTCGGCGTACTAGAGGGTGTATCTTGACCGTGACAGAGCACAAGAAGGCAGAAACTGAAATAGAGGGTACAAACACGAAAGGAGGAAACAAAGGTGAAGATGGAGATGAACAGGAGAACCCAGACTCAGGAGGATGTTCAAATACAACCTCCCTCACAACCACCTACAGAAGCCCCCAACCAGGACAACCCCAATGCAATCAAACATTCTAACCCAAAACACACATGCCATACCCAATGCCCCCACCCACCTCATTACAAACTCCACCTTCACAGCAACCACCCATAGTTCCTCATCAGGTCTCCTAATTCCTCAACCCCAACGTACCCCTCAGACCACAGTTTTAGAAAAGAAGTTTAAGGTTTGATATACAAATGCAGACAGAATATCAAATAAATATGAGGAGTGGCATGACAATCAAGGAGACATCCCCAGACATAAAGCACTCAAAGAAATGAAACTCACCAGGATAATAACAGATGCAGTCTTTCCACCCAGATATCAAATCCTCAGGAAAGATAGAGGGAGCAGAGGTGGAGGAGGAGTTGCACTGCTCATTAAAAACCGGTTTGGGATTTGTGAAAATGAAAGGAATTAATGGAATGGGCAAAAGGGACTACATAGTAGGAACAATCCAGTCTGAGGGTCATAAGGTGGTAATTGCAGTAATGTACAGCCTGCCACAGAACTGCAGGAGGCCAAGAGAAGAATACGACGAGAGCAACGGAGGAATGGTAGACACACTAGCCGAGGTGGCCAGAAGAGCTCACATGGGGGGAGCAAAGTTACTAGTTATGGGTGATTTCAATCACAAGGATATTGACTGGGACAACCTGAGCCCCATGGGAATAAAAAAACATGGAGAGCCAAGATGATGGATATGGTACTGGAAAACCTCATGCATCAACATGTTAGACACACTACCAGAGAGAGGTGAGGATGATCCAGCAAGACTGGACCTTGTATTTACCTTGAGAAGTTCGGACATCAAAGATATCACATACGAAAGGCCCCTTGGAGCTAGTGATCGTGTGGTTCTGTGCTTTGATTACATAGTCGAGCTACAAGTGGAGAAGGTAGCAGAAATAGTTTGGGAAAAACCAAACTACAAAAGGGGGGACTACACAGGCATGAGGAACTTCCTGCAAGACGTTCAGTGGGAGAGAGAATTGGCAGGAAAACTAGTAAAAGAAATGATGGATTATGTGACAACAAAATGCAAGGAGGCAGAGGAGAGGTTTGTTTCCAAGGGAAACAAAAATAATGGGAAGACCAAAACGAGTCCTTGGAGGCAAAAACTAAGTGCACTAGAGAATGAAAAAAGTACAGAAGACAAAGGACCTAGGAATATAAAGAGATTAGCCGAAGAGCCAGAAACGAATATGCTCAGATAAGAAGGGAGGCTCAGCGACAATACAAAATGACATGGCATCGAAAGTCAGGTCTTACCCGAAGCTGTTGTATAGCTACATCAGGAGGAAGGCAACAGTCAAGGATCAGGTAATCAGTCTGAGGAAGGATTGTGGGGAGTTTACAAGAAATGACCAAGAGATATGTGAGGAGCTCAACTTGAGATTTATAGAAGTATTTACAGTGGAAACAGGAAGGACTCCAGGAATTCAGAATAGGAAGGTACACCAACAAATTCTGGATGAAATACACACAACCGAGGAGGGGATGAAGAAGCTACTATGTGAACTCGATACCTCAAAGTCGGTGGGACCAGACATCTCTCTGTAGGTCCTAAGAGAGGGAGCATAAATGCTGTGTGTGCCTCTAACAAAAATCTTCACCACATCCATTGAATGGATGTGTTTAATGGAAAATGTAGTCCCAATTTTTAAGAAACGTGACAGACACGAGGCATTAAACTACAGACCTGTGTCACTGACGTGTATAGTATGCAGAGTCATGGAAAAGATCATCAGGAGGAGAGTGGTGGAGCACCTAGTGGTGGAGCACAGTTCCTCACAAGAGGTTAATGCAAAAGCTAGAGGATCAGGCAAGCATAACAGGAAAGGCATTGTAATGGATCAGAGAATATCTGACGGGGAGGCAACAATGAGTCATGGTACGTGACGAGGTGTCAGAGTGGGCGCCTGTGACGAGCGGGGTTCGACAGGGGTCAGTCCTAGGACCTGTGCTATTTTTGGTATATGTGAATGATATAACGGAAGGGTTAGAGTCAGAAGTGTCCTTGTTTGCAAATGATGTAAAGTTAATGAGGAGAATTAAATCGATCGAGGATCAGGCAGCACTACAAAGAGACCTGGACAGGCTACAAGCCTGGTCCAGCAACTGGCTCCTTGAATTTAACCCTGCCAAATGCAAAGTCATGAAGATCGGGGAAGGGCAAAGACTGCAAACCTCACTCAGAGAAAAAGATCTTGGGGTGAGTATAATACCGAGCACATCTTCTGAGGCGCACATCGAGCAGATAACTGCTGCACCATACGGGCGTTTGGAAACCTAAGAATAACGTTCTGATACCTCAGTAAGGAATCAGTCAAGACTCTGTACACCATATACGTCAGGCTCATACTGGAGTATGCAGCAACAATTTGGAACCCACGCCTGGTCAATCACGTCAAGAAATTAGAGAAAGTGCAAAGGTTTGCAACAAGATTAGTCCCAGAGCTAAGGGGATTGTCGTACGAAGAAAGGTTAAGGAAAATCGTCCTGACGACACTGGAGGACAGGAGGGTCAGGGGAGACATGATAACGACATATAAAATACTGCGAGGAATTGACAAGGTGGACAAAGACAGGATGTTCCAGAGATTGGACACAGAAACAAGGGGTCACAATTGGAAGCTGAAGACTCAGACGAGTCACAGAGATGTTAGGAAGTATTTCTTCAGTCATAGAGTTGTCAGGAAGTGGAATAGCCTAGCAAGTGATGTAGTGGAGGCAGGAACCATACATAGTTTTAAGACGAAGTTTGATAAAGCTCGTGGAGCGGGGAGAGAGAGGATCTAGTAGCAATGAATGAAGAGGCGAGGCCAGGAGCTATGGATCGACTCCTTCAACCATAAATGGGTGAGTACAAAAGAAAAAAGAAGTACTTGATAGTGGAAGGCTCATCATACTCTCCTGAGGTACACATAAACAGTAAAATCATCGGAATATGCAAAAGCTGACAAGTATAAGAATATCTTTCGGGAAGTTGAAGAACGAGTCGTTAAGATTCATGTAGTACTGAAGAGAGTATAAATAAGACCAATTCTGTAGTACGTGTCGCCAGCAAGGAACCTTCATCTCGTCAAGCATATAACTCAGAAAATTATAGGTTTTCTACAAGGCCTGTCCCAGAACTACAAGCACAGTTGTAAACAACAGTGAAATGGGTGACTGTTGAAGGTACCTTGAACAGTTGAACTCTGGCCCATTTGCTCAACCACGCGCACTGGCTGCCTCTTGTCTGTGCACACCGCAGGTATTGTTTTTTTATCGCCTTATATCTTATATTTCTATTTTTTTTTCTTTGTGGTATGTTATTTAGTATTTTTTATGGATGTAACCTAGCTTAGCAATGTGATGGTGACGAAGAAAAATTAGGAGTGTAGACAAATGGTTCGGAGAACCGACAGGTTGATAAATTAGACACATGTACAACACTTGGGTATCTTTATTGTGGAAACGTGTCGCCACGCAGTGGCTTCATCAGTCCTATACAAAGAAGAATAGTGAAAATCAGAAGGAGTTTGAGGTAATCAGTCCCTCAGCCTGGAGTGTATGTAATCAGTCCAACAGTCTTGAATAGAATACAGTATATTCACGAAGAACTTCCTTATATACTGTAGGATTTGTCCCTGTGATATCGCCTACGACTGCTTCACCTCATCTGCCTACAGTGTATAAGCAACTTCTTCGTTCATTTTTTTTCAATATTGATGGACTTATTACATCGACTCCAGGCTGAGGGACTGATTACCTCAAACTCCTTCTGATTTTCGCTATTCTTCTTTGTATAGGACTGATGAAGTCACTGCGTGGCGAAACGATTCTTCAATAAAGATACCCAAGTGTTGCACATGTTTCTACCTGAAGGGTATTCCGGGGATCAACGCCCCCGCGGCCCGGTCCACAACCAGGCCTCCCGGTGGATCAGGGACTGATCAATCAGGCTGTTACTGCTGGCCGCACGTAGTCCAACGTACGAACCACAGCCCGGCTGATCCGGCACCGACATTAAGTATCTGTCCAGCTAATTTATCAAAAATTAGCAGACAACTTTCTTCCATAGAAGACCGAAGAGACATAACAAATATAACGACTTGTAATTTACTCAGATGTACAGAGAGTTTATCAGGATAGACTATCTAAGATGTGAGGCAACAGAACCAGGGCGGAACAAAGCTGTAACCTTGAAATTCAATTGACCCAAAGTTACATTAGAAATAATTATTTTAATGTGGGGGAAGTGAACAAATGGAATACATTAAAAAAGGGCGAAGTGTAGGCCAGTTCAATATATAAATTCAAGAGTAGACATGACAAAACTCGAAAGGGCAGTGTGTAAGCCGGCCCATGCTTTCAAAGTACAAAAGTAGGGGCTCAAAAGCTAGGGATCAACCTCTCTGCAGACACAATTTAGTTAATGCAATAGGTGATGGAGGAAGAAGACCAAATAGGAAATACAAACGAAGGGGAACAGAAGCTTTAACCTCAGACAAAAAAAAAATTTGAAGTAATCATAACAGCAAGCATATCACTAGTGGTAACTGCACCTCAGTCAACCATGGTGACGAGTGCGCGTCTGAAAAAAAATTAAAACGTCATTCAGGTAACTCAACAGTGAGTCATTCAGGACCTTGTATATGATGTATGTCACCAACATGGAGGCAACTCCAGGACACGTATGTACAAACACTAGGGAAAGTCCAGAGACTCCTTGTGAGCAAAGTCCCGGAGATTATAAAGTAAGTCCCGGAGACTGTGAACTAAGTCCCAGAATTAATGAGTAAAGTCCCGAAGGTAAGAGGAATGACCTGTCAACATAGAGTAAAGGAGCTAATTATTACAAGACTGGAAGAGAGGGAGGAGAGGCAGTCAAGACATAATTACAAGATGCAAGCTACTCACACAAGATGCTCGCAGAACTCGATGAGAATAAACCATACGGAGAGATTTACAGAATTGAACCTGAGGACAATAAATGACAAAGTCCAAGGAAGACTTGACAGAAAGTCAAGTGAAGCAATTAAGTCAGTTAAGAGGTGGGAAATGGCAACACGAAGGCACAGCTGGAAATAGTGAGAAATAAGCTGCATGACTTTCACAAATTATGCCATTGGCCTCAGGAAGGACAGGGTGTGGAATAACCTGAATAAAGGAGGGGTGGAGGTAGACTCGATATACTCATTTATGAATGTGAATGAAAAGGACCACCAGGGCAGAAGTGAGTCTAGTGACAAGGGGTTAAGAGTAGAGCCTGGAGCGGAGACTCGACCCCCCGTAGGTGAACATAGAGTCGGAGGTAGGCCACACTGTCAGTGACAGGTACTTGTGAGGGAGACAGTAGCAGCAGCAGGACAAATAGCCTCTGACGTGGCAGGTAACGTCGGCAGGAGATGGCTGCTGCTTTTGTTGTTGCTGCTTCTGTTATTGCTGCTGCTGCTGCTGTTGTGCTACCGCTGGTGTTGTTGCTGTTGTTGTTATTGCTGCTGCTGTTATTGCTGCTACTACTGTTGCTTTTGCTGTTGATGCTATTGCCGTCGCCGCTGCCGCCGCTGCTGCTGCTGCTGCTGCTGCTGCTGCTGCTGCTGCTGCTGCTGCTGCTGCTGCTGCTGCTGCTGCTGCTGCTGCTGCTGCTGCTGCTCCTCCTCCTCCTCCTCCTCCTCCTCCTCCTCCTCCTCCTCCTCCTCCTCCTCCTCCTCCTCCTCCTCCTCCTCCTCCTCCTACATATAATATATATATATGTCGTGCCGGATGCGTAAAATTGGTCAGTTAGCAATAACTCATTTAAAATTAAGTCCTTTCTAAAATTTTCTCTTATATGTTTAAAGATATATTTTTTCATTTGTGTTAATGTAAAAATTAATAATTTTGTACCAGAAGAGCATTAGAAAACTGTGTTATCCGTGACGCTAAACACACTTGCTGGCGAGATGTTTCCACCATCACCTCGGCTTCCTCTATGAGTGCAGTCTGGAAAAAAGTACGGAAACTGAGTGGTAAATACTCTCCTGACCCGGCTCCTGTTTTGCAGGTTGCTGGTGTTGATATAGCAAACTCTCTTGATGGTGCCATTGAAACTGGCAATCATCTGGTCCGTATTTCTCAGGGGCTCCATCTATGCCCCTCGTTTCTTTCCTCAAAGTATGCCAGAGTTAGCACCCTTGGTCATTTCTTCTCACATTGAAGAACTGTATAATGTGCCTTTTACACTTCAGGAACTGAAGGCGACGCTCTCCACTTGCCGATCATCGGCAGCTGGGCCTGACGACATCCATATTCGAATGTTACAACATTTACATAAGTAAGCGCTTGCAGTCCTCTTACACCTCTTCAATCTTATTTGGTCACAAGGAGTTCTTCCCCTGCCATTGTTCTACCATTCCGCAAACGGGGTACTACGGGACATGATGCCTCCCACTATCGTCCCATTGCTCTTACCAGTGCAGTTTGCAAAGTGATGGAACGTCTGGTAAATCGACGTTTAATGTGGTATTTAGAGACACACAACAGTCTCTCCACTAGTCAATATGGCTTTCGTAAGGGCCGTTCTACCATAGACCCCTTACTACGCTTAGATATGTATGTTCGTAATGCCTTTGCGAATAACCACTCTGTTATTGCCATATTTTTTGACCTTGAGAAGGCATATGACACAACTTGGAGGTATAATATTTTGGCCCAAGCCCACTCCTTAGGCCTCCGAGGCAATCTACCATCCTTCCTTAAGAACTTTTTAACTGACAGACATTTCCGTGTTCGGGTTAATAATGTGCTCTCCCCGGATTTTGTCCAAGCTGAGGGTGTCTCCCAGGGATGTGTTCTGAGCACAACACTTTTTCTCCTTGCTATAAATGATTTGGCCTCTAGTCTTCTATCCAATATTTGGTCGTCACTCTATGTTGATGACTTCACTATTGCTTGTGCAGGCACTGACTGTCACCTCATTACAGTTTCTCTCCAGCATGTGGTCGACCGTATTTCTAATTGGGCCACCATGCATGGGTTTAAATTTTTCAGTACCAAATCTGGCCAAATTACTTTCACTAGACGCTCTGTCATTTCCGATCATCCTTTGTACCTTTATGGCTCACGTATCCCTGAACGTGATACAGTCAGGTTTCGAGGCCTTCTCTGACTGTAGGTTATCCTGGAAACCTCACATTACCTCTCTGAAGGTGACTTGTCACAGCCGGCTGAACCTTCTTAAAACCCTTGCTCATCTTTCATGGGGAGCTGATCGTCGAAACCTCCTTCGCCTACATTCAGCCCTCATTTTATCGAAACTCGATTATGGTGACCAGATCTATTCAGCGGCCTCTCCTGCTACTCTCTCTAGCCTTAATTAATTCCATCCATCATCAGGAATTACGTTTATGCCTTGGTGCTTTTCACTCTTCCCCTGTTGAGAGCCTCTATGCAGAAGCGAATGTTCCATCCTTGTCTGATCGCCGTGATGCCCATTGCCTTCGCTACTACGTACGCTCTCATGATCTCCACAATCCTTCCATTTATAGAATAGTCACCGATTTTAGTAGACATTATTTGTTCGCCGCCCCTGTTTGCTCCGTCCCTTTTCTCTTCGCCTACATTCACTCTTGTCTTCCCTTCAGTTGCCACCTTTCTATGTTCATGTAGCATCTCACTTTTCCCTACCCCCCTGGGAAGTTCCAGCTGTTTGAGTCTGTTCTTTCTCACTCCCTTGCTCAAAAGCCCAACTACCTATGGTAGCTTCCCGCTCTCTTTTTCTTGACCACTTCCAGTCTCATTCTCATGCCATCATAGTGTACACAGATGGCTCTAATTCTTCTGACGGTGTCGGATTCGCAGCAGTGTTTCCGGACAGCGTCATGCGAGGGCATTTACTATCTTCGGCTAGCATTTTTACTGCTGAATTGTATGCCATTCTTGCAGCACTTATCCGTATTGCATCTTTGCCTGTGTCATCATTTGTGATTGTCTCAGACTCCCTTAGTGCTCTACAGGCTATACAAAAATTTGATATACCTCACCCCCTAGTTCTCCGTATCCAACTTTGGTTACGCGGTATCTCTACCGAACATGAAGATATTGTTTTTTGTTGGGTCCCTGGTCATGTTGACGTACAGGGCAATGAACAGGCAGACACTGCTACACAGTCAGTAGTACATGACCTTCCAGTTTCATATAGAGGTATTCCATTCACGGACTATTTTGCTGTTATAGCTACCCACCATCACACCCGTTGGCAACAACGTTGGTCTGCTCTGCTTAATAACAAACTTCGTTCTATTAAACCGAGTATAGGTTACTGGCCGTCTTCTTGTCATCAGTATCGAGGTTGGAAGACTACTCTCCAACGTCGTCTCTGCTCTGCTGCTCTCTCTTTACCTTCCCTTCTCGCTGATGGACCCACCTTTCATCAAGACTCTCTCATTGACTTTTTGACAACAACTGACTTACTCCACAAACTCTGATGATGATGCCTTTAGCACTCCCCTCAGCCCTTTCTACCTCAAACTCTTGCTACCCTCTACCCCCGCACTACCCCCTGCCCTGCTGTTTTCTGTAACCTACTAATCATCCCTCCCCCCTTCTGCCGCCCGATACCCTCGCTTCCTTCCCTGCCCAGCAGCGCTGTATACCCCTTGTGGTTTACCGCTTCTTTTTTATTATAATAATAATAATAACAACATGTTTTATATGCTTACACGTGAAGAACAATATGTTTTATATGTGCATCTACACGCTCATCATAAAGTTGAGCAGCTGTGCCAGGGAGTGTGGTGGTCATGGCGGCGGCGTCAACACCAACAATAACAGCAGCAGTAGCAACAGTATCAGTAGCAGCAGCAACAGCAACAGAAACATCAGCAATAGTAACAACTGTAACAGCAGTACAGTAACAGCAGTAGTGTAGCGTAACAGTGCTGGCAGCATAACAGTGCTGGCAGCGTAACATTGCTGGCAGCGTAACAGTGCTGGCAGCGTAACAGTGCTGGCAGCGTAACAGTGCTGGCAGCGTAACATTGCTGGCAGCGTAACAGTGCTGGCAGCGTAACAGTGCTGGCAGTGTAACAGTGCTGGCAGTGTAACAGTGCTGGCAGCGTAACAGTGCTGGCAGCGTAACAGTGCTGGCAGCGTAACAGTGCTGGCAGCGTAACAGTGCTGGCAGCATAACAGTACTGGCAGTGTAACAGTGCTGGCAGCATAACAGTGCTGGCAGTGTAACAGTGCTGGCAGTGTAACAGTGCTGGCAGTGTAACAGTGCTGGCAGCATAACAGTGCTGGCAGTGTACCAGTGCTGGCAGCGTAACAGTGCTGGCAGTGTAACGGTGCTGGCAGCATAACAGTGCTGACAGCGTAACAGTGCTGGCAGCGTAACAGTGTTGGCAGTGTAACAGTGCTGGCAGTGTAACAGTGCTGGCAGCGTAACAGTGCTGGCAGCGTAACAGTGCTGGCAGTATAACAGTGCTGGCAGTGTACCAGTGCTGGCAGTGTAGCAGTGCTGGCAGTGTAATAGTGCTGGCAGCATAATAGTGCTGGCAGCGTAACAGTGCTGGCAGTGTAACAGTGCTGGCAGCGTAACAGTGCTGGCAGCGTAGCAGTGCTGGCAGTGTAATAGTGCTGGCAGCGTAATAGTGCTGGCAGCGTAACAGTGCTGGCAGTGTAATAGTGTTGGCAGCGTAACAGTGCTGGCAGCGTAACAGTGCTGGCAGCGTAACAGTGCTGGCAGCGTAACAGTGCTGGCAGTGTAACAGTGCTGGCAGTGTAGCAGTGCTGGCAGCGTAACAGTGCTGGCAGCATAACAGTACTGGCAGTGTAACAGTGCTGGCAGTGTAACAGTGCTGGCAGTGTAACAGTGCTGGCAGCGTAACAGTGCTGGCAGCGTAACAGTGCTGGCAGTGTAACAGTGCTGGCAGTGTAACAGTGCTGGCAGCGTAACAGTGCTGGCAGCGTAACAGTGCTGGCAGTGTACCAGTGCTGGCAGCGTAATAGTGCTGGCAGTGTAACAGTGCTGGCAGCATAACAGTGCTGACAGCGTAACAGTGCTGGCAGCGTAGCAGTGTTGGCAGCGTAACAGTGCTGGCAGCGTAACAGTGCTGGCAGTGTAACAGTGTTGGCAGTGTAACAGTGCTGGCAGCGTAACAGTGCTGGCAGCGTAACAGTGCTGGCAGTATAACAGTGCTGGCAGTGTACCAGTGCTGGCAGCGTAGCAGTGCTGGCAGTGTAATAGTGCTGGCAGCGTAATAGTGCTGGCAGCGTAACAGTGCTGGCAGTGTAACAGTGCTGGCAGCGTAACAGTGCTGGCAGCGTAGCAGTGCTGGCAGTGTAATAGTGCTGGCAGCGTAACAGTGCTGGCAGTGTAATAGTGCTGGCAGCGTAACAGTGCTGGCAGCGTAACAGTGCTGGCAGCGTAACAGTGCTGGCAGCGTAACAGTGCTGGCAGCGTAACAGTGCTGGCAGCGTAATAGTGCTGGCAGTGTAACAGTGCTGGCAGCATAACAGTGCTGGCAGCGTAACAGTGCTGGCAGTGTAACAGTGCTGGCAGCGTAACAGTGCTGGCAGTGTAACAGTGCTGGCAGTGTAACAGTGCTGGCAGTGTAACAGTGCTGGCAGTGTAACAGTGCTGGCAGTGTAACAGTGCTGGCAGTGTAACAGTGCTGGCAGCGTAACAGTGCTGGCAGCGTAACAGTGCTGGCAGTGTACCAGTGCTGGCAGCGTAACAGTGCTGGCAGCGTAACAGTGCTGGCAGTGTAACAGTGCTGACAGCGTAACAGTGCTGGCAGCGTAACAGTGCTGGCAATGTAACAGTGCTGGCAGTGTAACAGTGCTGGCAGTGTAACAGTGCTGGCAGCGTAACAGTGCTGGCAGTGTAACAGTGCTGGCAGCGTAACAGTGTTGGCAGCGAAACAGTGCTGGCAGTGTAACAGTGCTGGCAGTGTAACAGTGTTGGCAGCGTAACAGTGCTGACAGCGTAACAGTGCTGGCAGCATAACAGTGCTGGCAGTGTAACAGTGCTGGCAGTGTAACAGTGCTGGCAGCGTAACAGTGCTAGCAGTGTAACAGTGCTGGCAGTGTAACAGTGCTGGCAGCGTAACAGTGCTGGCAGTGTAACAGTGCTGGCAGCGTAACAGTGCTGGCAGCGTAACAGTGCTGGCAGTGTAACAGTGCTGGCAGTGTAACAGTGCTGGCAGTGTAACAGTGCTGGCAGCGTAACAGTGCTGACAGTGTAACAGTGCTGGCAATGTAACAGTGCTGGCAGCGTAACAGTGCTGACAGTGTAACAGTGCTGGCAGTGTAACAGTGCTGGCAATGTAACAGTGCTGGCAGTGTAACAGTGCTGGCAGTGTAACAGTGTTGGCAATGTAACAGTGCTGGCAGTGTAACAGTGCTGGCAGTGTAACAGTGCTGGCAATGTAACAGTGCTGGCAGTGTAACAGTGCTGGCAATGTAACAGTGCTGGCAGTGTAACAGTGCTGGCAATGTAACAGTGCTGGCAGCGTAACAGTGCTGACAGTGTAACAGTGCTGGCAGTGTAACAGTGCTGGCAATGTAACAGTGCTGGCAGTGTAACAGTGCTGGCAGCGTAACAGTGCTGGCAGTGTAACAGTGCTGGCAGCGTAACAGTGCTGGCAGCGTAACAGTGCTGGCAGTGTAACAGTGCTGGCAGTGTAACAGTGCTGGCAGCGTAACAGTGCTAGCAGTGTAACAGTGCTGGCAGTGTAACAGTGCTGGCAGCGTAACAGTGCTGGCAGTGTAACAGTGCTGGCAGCGTAACAGTGCTGGCAGCGTAACAGTGCTGGCAGTGTAACAGTGCTGGCAGTGTAACAGTGCTGGCAGTGTAACAGTGCTGGCAGCGTAACAGTGCTGACAGTGTAACAGTGCTGGCAATGTAACAGTGCTGGCAGCGTAACAGTGCTGACAGTGTAACAGTGCTGGCAGTGTAACAGTGCTGGCAATGTAACAGTGCTGGCAGTGTAACAGTGCTGGCAGTGTAACAGTGTTGGCAATGTAACAGTGCTGGCAGTGTAACAGTGCTGGCAGTGTAACAGTGCTGGCAATGTAACAGTGCTGGCAGTGTAACAGTGCTGGCAATGTAACAGTGCTGGCAGTGTAACAGTGCTGGCAATGTAACAGTGCTGGCAGCGTAACAGTGCTGACAGTGTAACAGTGCTGGCAGTGTAACAGTGCTGGCAATGTAACAGTGCTGGCAGTGTAACAGTGCTGGCAGTGTAACTGCTGGCAGTGTAACAGTGCTGGCAGTGTAACAGTGCTGGCAGTGTAACAGTGCTGGCAATGTAACAGTGCTGGCAGTGTAACAGTGCTGACAGGACACCAAAGAAGACTGTTGTAGAGCGTAACATTAATATAATCAATACTATACCTTGAAGGGCATGGTTACTTATTCTGGACACTCATTATAAGTGATCATGCCACTATAACACTATATTACCGCTCAGTTAATTGGCACATCAGTGTTAATATTAACTCTATCCTCGGCTGTTTCAACATTCAGGTATCAACACTTGTACAAATTGTCATTATCTTATTTAAACACACTTTGATTTTGTGTGTGTGTAAAATATTACCAACCTTAGTTTTAACGTATGGGCATTATTTACAAATCTTATTGGTATTAATTCTGTACTCTGGTACATTTTAAGATATAGTGTAGGTGAGTGTTGATCCTCCTCTCTACACATGACTAAGATCCGTGTCAGGAAACACTTGTCCTGTTTCCTGACAAACCTTACCTAACCTAACCTGCAGTGTCTTTCCTCTCCTGAAGATACTATACTAACTTGCCACACATATAGGTAACCGAAGCCAATCCCAGCCATCACCGTATATCCTTTTCTGTTACCATTTATGATGCCATATACATATATTTCATCTAATTTAACTCTGTTGTAGTGCTATTTACGAATATTCACTCTATCTTAACATATCTCTCACTAAACTAATCCTGTAGATTGTTTGTTTGTATATTGCAATCTGATGCAAGGTTTCTGTTGTTTATATTTTCTTGTTCTTCTATCCTTGCCACTCCACCAGTTCTTTCATTCACTAACATTAACATGAGAGAGTATCCACATGAATTTACCTAGTATTTTGTCGTTTTCTAACTCTTACAGTTCTTCTTATGTCTTTGCAATATTGGTAATGATATTGTTTTTGCTGTATTTACTGCCACAATGGTCAATTTGAGGATAATTCAGTCTGAGTTGAAGTTGCCAAATCCTGGACTATTTATACATTTTTCAAGATGTCTGATAATAGTTTCGTGTTTCTGACTGCAGTAAACGCTGGTCCAGCAGCGCTACTTTTACAATTTAGTGATCCATGGGTCAACACTTCCATCAGATTCGTTTATATTACTGGCTAGATATTCCCCTCATTACAATAGGCACTATATCTGACTTTTTGGGTAGTTTGTAAATTCTCAGTCAGAGCTATGAGTCGGTAAACAGTGAAGCGTCGCTCTCTCATCGTGGACTTGAGGTTAGGATAAGACAGAGTAAATTAATTCCTTTGGCTTGGTCACACGGAGCTAGACAGGATTTGGACGAATTAGTAAATAAACAGCATTTTGAGGACACATTGTTCGTTAATTGGTAATTAGCGCTTCTAGCTTGAAATAAATTAATCTCTGGGATTTATTTTTTCTGTGTATGATGTAGTCCACCAGAAAATATCTATCTGCCTCCAACGAAAGTTATGTGACAATACCTGAATGGAAGCGGTCCGGGACACTCGTGTAAAATGTTTATCCACCTGATTAGTCGATCTGTTCTTCCTTCTCATTAGTTGATTAGCTCCCCTGTGGCTTGGTTGGCAACGCTCTCGCCTCACACTGAATGTCAGCGGTTGGTTCAGTCCCCGGCATGGGTGGAAATGTTGGGCTTGTTTCCTTACGCATGCTACCCTTGTTCACCTAGCCGTAGGTAGGTACCTGGATGTTAGTCGACTGGTATGGATCGCATCCTGGGGGACAAGAGTGTAGAACCCCAATGAAAATAAGACAGTCCTCGATGATGCACTGACTTTCTTGGGTTATCCTGGGTAGCTAACCCTCCGGGTTAAAAATCCGAACAAATATCTTATCACCAGACGGCGCCAGATCAACTGATGATGTAACTGGCCACTGAATGATAGAGTTGTAGCTAATGAGTGAATTAGGAAGCCGTGGAATGAGTGACCCACCCATACACTGAGTGAACCAGCTGGAAAGAGTAGTAGTCTTGTGCTGTAAAACACAGGTTAAGCTGTGTTTATTACCTGATGCATTATGTGATATTTGTCATCATTGCTTGACTTAACTGCAGCAACATTTTACCAGTCTGGTTCAATGAAAGTTTTAATGCCAAAGTAAGAGTCGCCTTATAACTGCAGTCCGTAATCAAGGACTTCTTACTTACAGGAGAACTTAAGTCAGATTTTTACCTTGCTCGGTTGATCAAGACTAAACCACTTATAGGCAGCTAAAACTGCCTTCAGGACCAGGAAACATTTTATCTTATACTTTTTTTTTCTATGAGCGTAATTCAATAAGTGTTAGTATTACTGAAATAGATCATGTTTACGGTGTTCCATCAGCCGGTGTTACGGCGGGACAGTGCATTATTATATACAGCCTAAGAACGCTGAGCTGTTATCCTTAGTGTTCAGTGTGAACAATTGTGCACACTTGTCCAGCTAGACAAATGCGTAGTGTGTCCAGCATGTGAGTGTCCACTGTGTGTAGTGTGTCCAGCACTTGTTGGTGTACCCTTCCATTCCGGTTTGCTGGAGTTTTTTCTGTCTCCAGTGAAAATACTTCTTTAAATCTCATATCGAGTTCTTCACATGCTTCTTGGTCGTTTCTTGTAATCTCTTCTCCTTCCTTCTTCAGGCTGATTACCTGGTACTTGACTGTTGGTTTACTCCTGATGTGGCTGTACAACAGCTTTGGGTCAGATATGTTTTCGATGCTGTCATTCTCGTATTGCCGCTGGGCCTCCCTCATCCATACATGATCGTTTCTGGCTCTTTGACTAATCTCCTTATTTTACTGGGTCCTTTCTCTTCTATACTTTTTCCATTCTCTAGCGCACTTAGTTCTTTTGTGTTTGTATGTGAGTGTGTGTGTATTTGTGTGTGTGTGTGTGTGTGTGTGTGTGTGTGTGTGTGTGTGTGTGTGTGTGTGTGTGTGTGTAGTAGTAGTAGTAGTAGTAGTAGTAGTAGTAGTAGTAGTAGTAGTTACTGTTTGTCAAAGGCACTTGTCGATAGACACTTGCCCTGGGTGATGTTTATGTGTGTGTGTGTGTATGTGTATGTGTGTGTGTACTTACCTATTTGTGAGTGCAGGAGTCGAGTCACAGCTCCTAGCCCCACCTCTTCGCTAGTCGCTACTAGATCCACTCTCTCCCTTCTCCATGAGCTTTATCATACCTCTTCTTAAAGCTATGTATGGATCCTGCCTCCACTACCTCACTCACCTGATTGCTCCACTTCCTGACAACTCTGTGACTGAAAAAATGCTTCGTAACATCCCTGTGACTCATCTCAGTCTTCAACTTCCAATTGTGACCCCTTGTTCCTGTGACCCATCTCTGAAATATCTGTCGCTATCCACCTTGTCAGTTCCTCTCAGTATTTTATATCATGTCCCCTCTATCACTCCTGTCCTCCAGTGTTGTCAGGTCGATTCCCTTGAACCTCTCCTCGTAGGACATGCTTCTTAGCTCCGGGACTAGTCTTGTTGCAAACCTTGCACTTTCTCTAATTTTTTGATGTGCTTGACCAGGTATGGGTTCCATACTAGTGCTTCATACTAAAACATGAGTCTGACATACACGGTGTACAGAGTGCCGGATGTGTGTGTGTGTGTGTGTGTGTGTGTGTGTGTGTGTGTGTGTGTACTCACCTAGTTGTACTCACCTAGTTGAGGTTGCAGGGGTCGAGTCCAAGCTCCTGGCCCCGCCTCTTCACTGGTCGCCACTAGGTCACTCTCCCTTAGCCATGAGCTTTATCGTACCTCTGCTTAAAGCTATGTATGGATCCTGCCTCCACTACATCTCTTCCCAAACTATTCCACTTCCTGACTACTCTGTGGCTGAAGAAATACTTCCTAACATCCCTGTGATTCATCTGTGTCTTCAGCTTCCATTTGTGTCCCCTTGTTGCTGTGTTCAGTCTCTGGAACATCCTGTCTTTGCCGACCTTGTCAATTCCTCTCAGTATTTTGTAAGTCGTTATCATGTCCCCCCTATCTCTCCTGTCCTCCAGTGTCGTCAGGTTGATTTCTCTTAACCTCTCCCCGTAGGACATACCTCTTAGCTCTGGGACTAGTCTTGTGGCAAACCTTTGCACTTTCTCTAGTTTCTTTACATGCTTGGCTAGGTGTGGGTTCCAAACTGGTGCCGCATACTCCAATATGGGCCTAACGTACACGGTGTACAGGGTCCTGAACGACTCCTTATTAAGATGTCGGAATGCTGTTCTGAGGTTTGCCAGGCGGCCATATGCTGCAGCAGTTATTTGGTTGATGTGTGCCTCAGGAGATGTGCCTGGTGTTATACTCACCCCAAGATCTTTTTCCTTGAGTGAGGTTTGTAGTCTGGCCCACTAGATTGTACTCCGTCTGCGGTCTTCTTTGCCCTTCCCCAATCTTCATGACTTTGCACTTGGTGGGATTGAACTCCAGGAGCCAATTGCTGGACCAGGTCTGCAGCCTGTCTAGATCCCTTTGTAGTTCTGCCTGGTCTTCGATCGAATGAATTCTTCTCATCAACTTCACGTCATCTGCAAACAGGGACACCTCAGAGTTTATTCCTTCTGTCATGTCGTTCACAAATACCAGAAACAGCACTGGTCCTAGGACTGACCCCTGTGGGACCCCGCTGGTCACAGGTGCCCACTCTGACACCTCGCCACGTACCATTACTCGCTGCTGTCTTCCTGACAAATATTCCCTGATCCATTGTAATGCCTTCCCTGTTATCCCTGCTTGGTCCTACAGTTTTTGCACTAATCTTTTGTGTGGTACTGTATCAAACGCTTTCTTGCAGTCCAAGAAAATGCAATCCACCCACCCCTCTCTCTCTTGTCTTACTGCTGTCACCTTGTCATAGAACTCCAGTAGGTTTGTGACACAGGATTTCCCATCCCTGAAACCATGTTGGGTGCTGTTGATGAGATCATTCCTTTCTAGGTGTTCCACCACTCTTCTCCTGACAATCTTCTCCATGACTTTGCATACTATACATGTCAGTGACACTGGTCTGTAGTTTAGTGCTTCATGTCTGTCTTCTTTTTTAAAGATTGGGACTACATTTACTGTCTTCCATGCCTCAGGGAATCTCCCTTTTTCGATAGATGTATTGAATATTGTTGTTAGGGGTACACATAGCACCTCTGCTCCCTCTCTCAGGACCCATGGAGAGATGTTATCTGGCCCCATTGCCTTTGAGGTATCTAGTTCACTCAGAAGCCTCTTCACTTCTTCCTCGGTTGTGTGTACCGTGTCCAGCACCTGGTGATGTGCCACACCTCTCCGTCCCTCTGGAGTCCCTTCTGTCTCCTCTGTGAACACTTCTTCGAATCTCTTGTTGAGTTCCTCACATACTTCACAGTCATTTCTTGTTGTCTCTCCTCCTTCCTTCCTTAGCCTGATTACCTGGTCCTTGACTGTTGTTTTCCTCCTGATGTGGCTGTATAACAGTTTCGGGTCAGATTTGGCTTTCTCTGCTATGTTGTTTTCATATTGTCGTTGGGCCTCCCTTCTTATCTGTGCATATTCGTTTCTGGCTCTACGACTGCTCTCCTTATTCTCCTGGGCCCTTTGCCTTCTATATTTCTTCCATTTCCTAGCACACTTGGTTTTTGCCTCCTTGCACCTTTGGGTGAACCATGGGCTTTTCCTGGCTTTTTCATTATTCCTGTTTCCCTTGGGTACAAACCTCTCCTCAGCCTCCTTGCACATTGTTGCTACATATTCCATCATCTCATTAACTGGCTTCCCTGCCAGTTCTCTTTCCCACTGAACCTCATTCAGGAAGTTCCTCATTCCTGTGTAGTCCCCTTTCCTGTAGTTTGGTTTCATTTGTCCTTGTCAGCATAGTTGCTGATCCCTGTATTCCCTGTATGATATAGGATAGCATAGTAGTATCATCCATATGCTTTAGACACGAGACCCCTTGTAGGCCTGTGGCTTTGTGTGATGTCACGGGATACACATGTGCAGGCTCATCCCTCTGTCCCGGTCTCACTCGGCGGCAGACCATCCAGGCGTAGACAGGCAAGGCACTGGGCTCCATTCCTCATCTCAGTCTGACAATATAGCTACCATCCTACAAGTGTGTCTACTTTCAACCTGCGATATCTCCATTTAAGAACCCCTTACGATATCCTGGCCTTCCTGCTTCCCCCTCCACTTGTAGCTCTACTGTGTATTCGAAGCTCAAAACCACATGATCGCTGGCCCCAAGGGGTCTTTCATATGTGATGTCCTCAATATCTGCACTGCTCAAAGTGAATACCAAGTCCAGTCTTGCTGGTTCATCCTCTCCTCTCTCTCTTGTAGTGTCCCTTACGTGTTGGTACATGAAGTTTTCCAGTACCACCTCCATCATCTTAGCCCTCCATGTATCTTGGCCCCCATGTGGCTCCAAGTTCTCCCAGTTGCTCTCCTTGTGGTTAAAGTCGCCCATGATCAGGAGCTTTGCCCTGCATGCATGAGCTCTTCTGGCCACTGCAGCCAGTGTGTCAACCATCGCTCTATTGCTCTCGTCATACTCGTGCCCTGGTCTCCTGCAATTACCACCTTGGGACATCCAGAGTGAAGCGTTCCCGCTATGTAATCACTTTTGTAGATAGCCTGTACTGTCTGCACAGACAGCTCATGCTGTCTGCCAGCTTAGTTCATATTTTGCGCCATGCTGGTGCTGCCCTCTGTAGCCAGGCCTCCCGGCAGGCACGCCAGCCTGCCGGCCCATGCCTCTCCCTCACTCACACAGCGGCCTAGCAGGAAGACACAAGTACTCCCAGCTCTCTCTCGTGGGATGGCCCTGCCCGGGCCATGGGCACACACACACAAGCCTGTGTAACCCACCTACGACTTAACAATAAAGTAAGAAGCCTCCGAAGAAGTATATCATTCACACCCCGCTTACAGCCTACCAAATAAGCCCATTATAAATGGTGACAGCGGTGGGACACCAGCTTCAGTGAGCAGCCTGCACATAGAAGATGTCACTTTGACTGCTAGCTCTCTCACTGCAGTCTGGTGTATGATGTTACAACTCCCAGATGTTTCGCCCAGTCGTCTCTGCCACGACTCGCTCCACAACTCGCTCCATGCTCGCCGGCAGTGACAGCCCAGCGACAGTACCAGTCGAGAAGTGTCCTCCTGAGTCGCTTGCCAGAAGTCCTGCCCAGTTGCCGAGTTTCGTCGATGCCTCACTCGAGGGCACCAGCATGTTGTGCCCCAGGTTGAGTGAAACCTGCAGCGACTCCTACGATGTCTGCTTCACCGTTCAAGAGGAGACCGTACCCTGTTACGTTACAGCTCAGCCGCAGCGATGTCTCCTGTGTTGCAGTATCTGTCCAGAGGCAGGAAGGCGTGCAGTGATGCACTTCGATGCTCACTGCCTATGACCACGATGTTTAGCACACCCCACATGTTTTTTCTTCCTCCCTGTAGGAAGTTTTTTTTTTTTCATGTCCATATGTATATATATGTTTTTATTTTGTATTCTGTGCCCTGATCCTACGAGAGAGAGACCGAGTTTCTTTTACCACCAGTATTGTCGCGTCGGGACGACGCGCGGTAGGTGGCCGAGCATATGTAGACAGCCTGTACTGTCTGCACAGACAGCCCATGCTGTCTGCCAGCTTAGTTCATAATTCATGCCATGCTGGTGCTGCCCTCTGTAGCCAGGCCTCCCAGCAGGCACGCCAGCCTGCCGGCCCATGCCTCTCCCTCACTCACACAGCGGCCTAGCAGGAAAACACAAGTACTCCCAGCTCTCTCTCGTGGGATGGCCCTGCCCGGGCCATGGGCACACACACACAAGCCTGTGTAACCCACCTATGACTTAACTATAAAGTAAGAAGCCTCTGAAGAAGTATATCATTCACACCCCGCTTACAGCCTACCAAATAAGCCCGTTATACTTTCTTCTCCGCTGTCTCCTCTCTCCAGCTCATCAAAATTCCATCGGTGTTTGATCAGCAGTGCCACTCCTCCACCCTCCCTGTTCCTTCTGTCTTTCCTCAGGATCTGGTATCCCGTTGGAAAGATAGCATCTGTTATCATACCTGTAAGCTTGGTTTCTGTGAGCGCTATGATGTCCGGTGATGTCTCTTTGACTCTTTCGTGCCACTCCTCCCACTTGTTTGTTATTCCATCAGCGTTTGTGTACCATACCTTCAGTTTCCTTTCCAATACTATGGTTTGGGGGGCCTGTGGGGGTGGGAGACCTGGTAGCATACTGTGGGATTCTATGGTTGGGGGTTGGGTGGAAGCTGTGGGTATGGATTGTAGTGTGTGTTGAGATGGTGTGATAGGTTGTGGGGTTCTGAGGATAGTTGTGTGTGTGCTTGCCCTTGCTTCTCTGTTCTGCTCTGACTGACCTCTGCTGGTTCCATCCTTGTTTCCTTTCCTAGCTCCTTTCGCTTTTTTATCCTCTCCCTCAGTTGCTGTCTCTCTGTTTGTGTTCTGTCTCTGTCTAGGAACACCTTCTTGTACTCTTCCGAGTTTTTCAACCTTGGTTTCTCTTGGAGGATCCTGTTCCTCACTGTTTCTGTCTTGAGAATCAGCTTGATCGGTCGGTTTCTCCCCTTCAAGTAGCCCCCTATTCTCTGAAAATTTACAATCTCGTCCATGTCTTCTCCCCCTATTTCCGTGATGATTTTCCCAATCTCCTTTCTTTCTTCCTGCTGTCTTTCAGTGTGTGTCCTTTCCTCTCTCTCCCGAAGCCCATGGATAAACACTGATTTTGCCCTTTCCTTCTCCCATTGCCTCTCCCTCTGTGACTCTGGTTCCTGTCTGTATATGGTCATTTTCTCCCTTGATTTTTTCCAGTGGCTCTTGGTAGCATGGTTGTGCCTCAGCATTCGACTTATCTCCCTCTCTCTCTGCACCCAGCTGCTCTTCCCTTTTACTCCCTGACCCTTCTTTGCAGGCTGATATGACCTTAGCATAATTCATATCTCCTTCCTTCCTGTTCATCCTCTCAGCTTCATATTCTGTGTCTTCTCTGGTCACTGCCCCTGAGACTTGCTTCAGCCTGTTTACCTCAAATTCTAGGACCCTTACCCTGTCTACTGCAGTTTCGACTTGTGCCTCCCATTTCTTCGTCTCCTTCTCCAACCTCTTTTCCCATTTTGCAGAGAGCTCTTTCTCCATTTTTTGAGAAAGCTCTCCTAATTTTCTCTCCCATTCTTGCTCCATCCTTTTCCACTGCTCCTCCATCCATTCCTCCCTACCAGTACCATTGTCATCTGATCCCTGTTGCCTACGAGTCCCAACCATTTTTTTTTTTTAGTAAAGGAAAGAGAGAGAAAGAGAGAGAGAGAGGGGGGAAAGGCAGGAGAGAGAGAAGGGAAAGGGGGAGAGAGTGAGAAAGAGAGAGAGAGAGAGAGAAGGAAAGAAGGGAAAGATAGGAGAAGAGAGGGAAGAGAGTGAGAAGGGAGGAGAGAGAGAGAGAGAGAGAGAGAGACATGATAGCTGTTGTTGAAACATTTTTGGATGACAGGACTCCAGAAAATTTTGCAAGAATTGCTGGCTACACCTCATGGATGAGAAGAGACAGGCAAGGGCAAGGAGGAGGTGTTGCTGTGTGCTTCTCTAAAAGTGTTCATGCCCAGCACATTGATGTTGCCACCCCTACACATCTTGAAATGTTCTTCAAGCTCTGTATAAACACTAGTACCTCTGTACTAGCATGTGCAATGTACAGACCTCAGTGGCAACATGCAGACCCTATCAACTTCCTAATGGAAAATATTGACTCCCTTCTGCTACAACACAACTGTCAACATATTATAATTGTTGGTGACCTCAACCAGCACCTTATACAGAGGGACTTTGATGACCTTCTTGCAGTGTTTGACATGAGAAACTTTGTTGATTTCCCTACTCATATCTCTGGCTCCTCCCTTGACCCAGTAGTGAGTGATCTGGCAGAAGGCATAGTCACTTGTCAACCCCTCGGCTACGTTGGATCATCTGACCACAAGGCTGTTTTTACCACACTTAAGATCCCAACAGAACGAGGTGAGGAGTCCACACGCACAACCTGGCTATGGGAAAGAGGTAATTGGCCAGCCCTTTGCTCTGAGCTCGCCACCACCGACTGGAATGCAATTCTCCAAGGGGATGTTGACAACCAAGTGAAAGCCTTCACTGGACACATCCTTAATCTACAACAAGAACACATTCCTCACTGGCAATATGTGACGAAGCCTACAGATCAGCCTTGGTTTGGCTTTCGTTGTAGAGAGGCTGCTACTGCTAAGTACAAAGCATGGCGAAGGTATAAGAGACATCCTACCACCTATAACAGGAACTTGCACATGCAAGCCTGTAGGCATATGGGTGATGTTCAAAAGTGGGCCATTGCTAAATGGGAGGTGGACACTAAAAGAAAGTTAGCATCAGGTAGGGTAGGCTCCAAAACCTGGTGGTCCCTGGTCAAGGACAGACAAGGTTATCTGCCTGATGAACTTATTCCACCTCTAAATCGACAGGATGGGACCACCTCTACTAGTAGTCAAGAGAAGGCAGACCTCTTTGCCGAACACTTTGCTACCAAAATGCAAGTTCCTGATCCAGCAAGGGACCCTCCTTGGCTAGCTGCAAGAACTGTGTCAAAACTGTCAGTGGTGACAATAAGGCAGGAGGAGGTGCATTTCCTACTTAAATCGCTTGACCAAGAAAAGGCTGTGGGCCTAGACAAGTTGAGCCCAAGATTGTTGAGAAGATGTGCAGACCAGCTAGCATCACCTCTAACTCGCATCTTTCAGCACTGCCTAGTACAGTGTAAATGGCCCTCTCTATGGAAAGAGGCAAATGTAGTCCCTGTTCACAAAAAGAAGAGCAGAGCAGAAATCAGCAACTACAGACCAGTGTCACTCCTGTCAATCACTGGTAAGATCCTTGAGACAATAATCTCAAGACAAATGACAGAGTTTTTTTGACTACCACTCACTACTTTGTGATCGTCAATATGGCTTCAGGAAAGGTTACTCTGCTGCTGATCTGTTGTTAAACCTCTCCACTAAGTGGCACCAGTCACTGGATAAATCCAAAGTCAGCTGTGTGGTAGCACTGGACATTGCTGGTGCTTTCGACCGGGTGTGGCACCAGGGCCTCTTAGCAAAACTTCAAGCACTGGGAATTGCAGGCTCTATGCTGTCTCCTCAGTGACTACCTTCATGGTAGATCTCTAAGTGTAGTTCTCAATGGAACG